>NW_009928619.1:0-374 GCF_000696875.1 Nestor notabilis
CCAGTTACAACTGCAGCTAAGAACACCCCAGGGATCATTCTCCTTGTTCCCCAGTGCCCGCAGAGCTGGCTGGGAGAGGGGACCCAACTGTAAGGACAATACTTACAGCAATGCGTGAGGGGAAGAGAAGCTGTGGGGGGCAAGAGCAGAGAAGAGCTGTGCCAAAGGGCCAAGGGCATGGGAAGATGCACACTGGTATGGAGGCTTTACAGAAAGGCTGCAGTGGCCACATAGACTTGGTCCCTTCTTTTTCATAGACGCTCCACAATGAACTAGCCCATCTGCGACAAGAAGCGGGGAAACTGTGTGGGGTGCCAAGGAAGGGAGTCCTTTCCCTGGTACGACCAGGAGGCCTGGCCCACTGCTCATGCAGC
>NW_009928620.1:0-11222 GCF_000696875.1 Nestor notabilis
AGGAGAGGAGGGGAGAGGAGAGGAGACGAGATTTAGATAAGATATAAGGAAGAAATTCTTCCCTGTGAGGGTGCTGAGGCGCTGGCACAGGGTGCCCAGAGAAGCTGTGGCTGCCCCATCCCTGGCCGTGTTCAAAGCCAGGGTGGAGAGGGCTTGGAGCAATTGGTATCTCATTTCTTTTTAACCCCATTTTAACCATATTTTGGTGTTCCAAGGTATTTTATATAGCACCGTGAATCAACCCTTAGTTGATCTGACTCATGCAAACCAGTTGTGATAATCTGAGCTCTATCTTACATATGTAAGCCAAGAGTGTTGCCATGTTCTATTCCTATATGTAGCCCATCTCAGTTGTTACAACTTTTAATGTGTGATTTGTGCCAACAACTGCTTACCATTAAAGGGGTGCTGTCATGTGAGAGTCTTGGTACCTCAGTTCCCTCAGTGGCAAGTCTGAGGTCATATTAGCAGTTTGTGGAGTATTAGGGTACACCAGCACTGCCAAATGAAAGAGGACCAGGATCCAGGCTCAAGCACTGGGCACTTGGTCAGCCACACTGCTCAGCTGGTAGCTCCATCCCTGGCTTGTCTTTGCTTTTCAAGCATGCTTTCTAAGCTGCCATTCGGTATGAAAAGGAATTGCAGCAGGATATCTTGATTTCATCGCCGAGATATATTTGATGTTTATTTTGATGAGCACTGTAGATTCAGAAGGAAATTCAGTATTTTTTAAAACTATGAAACTTTTATAAACTTTGAAAACAGAGCTGAAAGTTTCATAAAACACTGGAAGTGAATTATGTGTGGTTGTCTATCTTCCTTGTATCTCTGAAGTAAAAAAATCACTCAGACTCAGCCACAGGTGTACAGTCTTCTTCAGTTTGTTTGCAGATGGCACCTCCTGTGTTTCAGTTTCTGCCCATGGCCTCTGGTCCTGGCAGTGGGCAGCACTAAGAAGAGCCTGGCTCAGCCATCTGTATACCTTCCCTTCAGGTATTTATATACATTGATGAGATACCCCTGAGCCTTTTCTTCTCCAGGCTGAACAGTCCCAGCATTCTCAGCTTTTATAGGAGAGATGCTCCAGTGCCTCCATCACCTTTGTGGCCCTTGGCTGAGCTCTCTTCAGTATACATCTCTCTTGTACTGAGGAGCCCAGAACTGGATCCACTACTGCAGATGTGGCCTCCCCTGGAGTAGAGAAGACTCCCCAAGGAGTAGAGAAGACTTACCTCCCTTGATCTGCTGGCAACACTTCTAGTGCAGCCCAGGATATCATTAGCCTTCTTCATTGCAAGGGCCCATTGCCAGCTTGTGTTCAGCTTGGTGTCCAGTAGGATCCCCAAGTCCTCTTTTGCCAAGCTTATTTCCAACTGGTCAGTCCCCAGCACATACGGGTGCCTGGGGTTGTTCCTCTCTGGGTGCAGGACTTTCAGTACCCTTTGTTGACCTGTGTATGAGACATGCAAGAGGCAATTTCCTCTTGTACTTGTTCCTCTAGACTGAAATCTAGATCTTAAACTGAAGACATGGTAGTGCAGACAGATCTCAGGTTGTCTGGGCAATGTTAAAGGACTAGAGTTACCACAGAACCTCTATTCTGTGCTCTGTGGTAGTCCTAGCTCTCCCTGTTTCATTCTCTGCTTCATCTAAGATGGGATATACCTCTGTGGCATCTGTGAAATCAGGATGGAGGATTCCAACCACTTCTTTTCCCACTTCTACTTTAAAACACCAAAGGAAGAGCCAATTTTGAGATATTTCACTATTTCCTGCCTCATCTGGAAACTAGATATAAACAAGTAGTTCCACAAGCAACACAAGTGATTGTGCCTGGTTTCCCATGACCTTTTACCTCCTGTTTGGATTATCCTGTATCCATGAATGTGAGCTTTGTTCCAAGCATTTCCCATGGTGTGGATTCTATAGTTCTATAGTGCTTCTCCTGCCACAGAAACACTTCCATGAGCCCTTCCATCCGTGTATGAAGAGGTGAGTGTCACAGTTTAACCTGGCAGGCAGCTAACATCATGCAGGCAGCTAACATCACACAGCCATTCACTGGCTCCCTGCTTCTCCCCCAGTGGGATAGGTGGGAGAATTGGAAAAAAACCCAGAAAAACTCATGAGTTGAGATAAAAGCAGAAAAAGAAGGCAAAATAATAATAATAATAATAAAACAACAGTAACAACAACAATAATGATTAAAGAATTAGCATATACAAAACAAGTGATGCACAATGCAATTGCTCACCACTTACTGACTGATGCCTAGCCAGTTCCTGAGCAGTGGCACCCAGCCAGCTTTCCCCCGGTTTATAGACTGAGATTATACCATAGGGTCTGGAACATCTCTTGGGTCATCTGGGATCAACTGTCCCGGCTGTGTCCTCTCCCAACTCCTTGTGCACCTCCAGCCCATTTGCTGGTGGTGTGGCGTGAGGAGCAGAAAAGGCCTCGACTTCGTGTAAGTGCTGCACAGCAGTAGCTAAAACACCTCGGAATTATCAACATTATTCTCCTCCTAAATCCAAAGCCCAGCACTGTACCAGCCACTAGGAAGAAAATTAACTCTATCCCAGCCAAAACCAAGACAGTGAGATAGACACACAGGCTCAATACAAGCTCCATGTGGTGGAGAATGACCGTAACATGGGCAACAAAGCATTAGGTGTTTCTAGAAGTGCACTGTGTGATAATAATGCTGTTCAGACATTTTGCTTCCATGATTCCATGTAGGAGCAAAGGGTCCTTTGTTTCACTTTTTCATCCTTTCCTGGGTGCCTCTGAGGTTACACTAGGCATGCCACGGCTTTAATCCTGTTTGGCAAGTTGTAGTTTTCTGCCTGGAACTGGACCCAGAAAGAATAGTTTAGAGAAAACACGTGAAAGGAAATAGTGAGAAAAGGAGTTTATTGGCAAAAAGTGTATCTTTGTTTAGCATTTAGTAAATTCGGGTGACAAGAATGATGTATCGCTCCAGATGTTGTATGTATGTGAGGAAAAGGAAGCATCAGGGTTCTAGCCCAGTGACTAGACTATTTGTCAACCTTTCTGGCAGGCGCTGAAGGGAGGAGTTGTACATAAATATGTTATTTGCATAGACTTTGGAGTATGTGAGGAAGATCAGTCATCCTGCAAGCCCAGGTCACATCCTCAGCTGACCTAAAATGATGTAATTCCACTGGACTCAGTACAATTATGTTGATTTATACCAGCTAAGGATATCATACCTACCCCTGTATTTAATTCATTTTCCTAGCTAGAAGTGAGATCAGAGCATAAGCAGTGGTCAGCACACCTTCAGGAAATATTCCACACAGAAAGAATGTAGAATGAAATACCACAGCCCTCATATCCTAAACTGAAATCTAGTATGTAACTCCACAGAAAGTCTGATGGGAGGAGAAGTTATTCTTGAGACTCTTGGTTTGTAATTTTTTTTCTTAGTTATTTTGGAATTAAACTCAATTATTAACTGCCTAAATGACTCCCAATCAAAATAAGCCAAGATTCAGCTTGAAGTAGGTTTGATAGGATCAGCATGGTAACAGCCTTTTCTGGTCTTGGAAAAAACTTCCATTAAATAGTTACAAATAACCTAAAAATAACTACAAGTATCTAAATCAAATCTAATCCCTTTGAAATTTACTAACATACCTTGGTGGTCTTGTAAGTTCATGTGACTTGCAAAGGATTTAAGAGTAGTTTCAGAAGAGCTTGAGACTTTCAAAGCTGTCTGTGAACTATACAGAATCACAGAATGGTTTGTGTTGGGAAGGACCTTAAGATCATCTAGTTCCAACTCCTGCCATGGGGACAAAGAAAAATTTGCAAAGCCTTTGGGTGACTTCATCTTCCAAATTCTATTCTCAAAAGTGGTTGTGTACTATACTGAAATAGTCAGAAGCTGGTGAAGCTTAGTGATTTACCACACCTGAGCTGAGCCCAGAAAGCACCCATTCACTTGACCCGTCACTTGAGCAGTGACTTAAACCACTGGAGAGAGAACAACCTGTATGGCCATACACTGACTTCCATGGACATACTTCCAAGGCAATGATTTTGAAGTGAGTTGGGCCTCAAATGCCATCAGAATTTACAAAGCCTGTTGCAGATTGTAGCTCTGCAATCTGAGCTCCTGGCAGAAAATCTCTCCAAGCCCTGCCAAAGGTGATGGGGCAGCAGCAGAAATAGATATAACCACAAACGGGAATAAGAAGAAATTGTTTCTATCTCCCTGGTGTTGGAAATCAGCTGCTGGGAAAGCAGGAGGCAGAAATGAGTTGTTATAGGAAGAAGAAGTTATTGTTCTGTGTATCACTGTGAAGGCTGCAAAATGACTGGGAGGTGTTCCTGCAACTTCTCCTGGTATTGGGCTGGGAAAGGAAGGGCTGTCTCAATAGTTCCTTCATTTCCCTCAGTGCCCTCATGGTAGGTGCTGTAATTTAGAGATGGTTTCTCCAGAGAGCCTAGGGAAGAAAGTAAGTCCTTCTCTAATCCTCTGATAGTTGCTGGAGGTGTTTTTTTGCTAAATATTTTAGATTCAAGGTAATTTTTCTATTGATTCTGCAAAACTTTCTGATTTATGACACAGAGCTGTTTTTCTCACCCTATTCATCCTATTCAGTGGAAAATGTCATCTGTCCCATCACTCACAGGCCACCGAGAAGATGATCTCCAGAAATACCTCCAAAGCAATAATTGGCCACTTCATCTTACATACCTGAGATGAAAAACTGGAAAACTGGCTTTTTAGAATACTTGAAAGGTTTTGTTTATTATTGAATATGATAGTAATGATGTATCATACCACACATTACCAGAAATTCCAACGTTATATATGAAGAAGTGTAGTATCTTGTTCATGATGATTTGTTTGCCCCAAGATAACTTCATCTGTTGGAAGTCTGGTTTAATGATGCTGACACACATCCTGTTCATCTTTGCAGCAGAAATTACACTCCAAAGAGATTTAGGAGGTTAAGAAGGCAGGTAGGATGTGTGATATTTCTTATAACATGCTCTTAAAAACCCCCCTGGGCAGCTCCATGTTTCTTCAGGCATGTAGGTCTGCTAGAAACTCTCGCCTGAGCCTTTAGCTTATGGAAAGCTGAGTTGATGAAAATGTGCTGTTAGACGTCTGCTGTAATACACAGAGGCCAGTGAGGGCCTGGTCTTAAACATCTACTGGCTAGAATATATAATACATTGTTTTTAGGTGACAAATACATCAGGATTTTCCTGCTTCCTTTGGGAACCTATGAGTCCAGACTACCTCAGTGGAGTTAATTATTTTTTCCTGTAATTCATCCTAAAGTTTCCTTTGCATAACTTCATCCTATTACTCAAACTTACCTCATGGCCCACAGTCCCTCTGAAATGTAAAATAACATGCTGTGTATGCAATACGTACATAGCTACTTCCTATGTCCCCTGGCACTGTTGTTAGATTACATTATACAGATTTTGAATATCTTTTTAACATAATCATTATTGTGTCATTAATTTTTAATTAATTGCTGCTTTACTCTGAATCTCTGACAGTTCACGAATGTCTTTGTGTTGGTCAGTTGACATCCATCTGAACCTGGGCTGCTCACAGTGCTGCAACAAAGCTGTAATATAAACCCACACAGTTCTAAAGAAACAAAACCAGAGCTGGTCTATATTGTGTTTAAAAGGAGTAAATCAACCTATACCCCTTCCTAGAACCCATCTGTCTAAGTCTTCTAGCATGAGGTCATTACCTTTCCTCTGGCATGGCATTTCTTTCCTTCACAACTGTATTAAATGTGAAATAGAAGCAGAGTCTTCATTGGGATGGAGTCAATAGGCTCTGCAGGGTTTTACATTTGAAAGTAAAATGGAAAAATAGCAGAAAACATCTATCAGTGCTTAAACCCCTCATGGTATTGAGTGACACACAGAGAATAGAGCATCCTTTTCAGGTAAGAGGGAAGAGGTGATAATATGCAGGAAAAAAGTACCCTCAGTCATTCTGCAGGAGAGACTGGTGGAAAAGCAGGAGAGCTACATTTCACTTGGGAAGAGTTTTATAAGTTTATTTGGCACGTGGCTGGCACACTCGGTGCTATATAGCAGAGCTGATGCATATGCCTCTGGACTTCTTTGAGAGCCATTTAACTCCCACAGCTACAGCACAGCACTTTCTTCCCTCTCACCTTCCCAACTCCAAGTATCTTGCCCAGCAGGTGACACCTCTGTAACGTCCGGTTGATGGAAGCCACTGCTCCATCTTCTCCTTCAATAAGTTTCAAGACGTTCCCCAGGGATCACAATCAGCATGAAACAGGCTGTGCCACTCGCTGATGGCACTGCAGTGCTGTGTTAGTGTATGTGCCAGAGGAGGAGCTGGTACAGGGGCCATGCTGCATGCTGCAGGACAAGGCTACCACATCCTCTGCCTCACACTTGCTGCGTTCAGGCAAATGCTTTAACGAATCATGAAATCATGACAACTTTTATTAAAGATAAGTTTTTACATCCTTATACTCATCTCCTAGTTTCTGCACCTTTTTATCTTCTCACTTTGCATTTAAAAGGTCTTTTTCAGAGGCAAGATGAGTACCAACTTACAACTAATGCTGTGAAAATGACCATGAGGTTTGGGAATGGCCAACAGAAGCACGCAGAAGAACAGCCCTATAGACCTGCTCAGCAAAGCAGCCAGGAAAAGTGTCCTGTAGATTTATATAATACAAATCTCAGGACTATAACCTGTGTTAAGAGCCAAAGGCTTTGCTTACCAGCTAAGCCTCTTGGTTTGTTAACTGTGCAATAAAAGGAGCAAACCCCTCCTTCCCCAGCTTCTCCTGGGACTTTGCAATAGCTGTCCAAGTAATTACAAGCAGAGCTGTGTCTTGGTACACTTGGCACAAAGGCTGCTCTTGGCATTTCGACTGCTGGTAAATGTTCTGACCACTCTAAATCCTCCAGTTATTGCCTTACTTCATGATCCAGGGTGAATTCTTTGCCAGTGACTTGGAGGAGTGAGAATTGCTACTTCTGCAAGAAGGGATAATAATGGAGACAATAAATCAAGGGCAATTATTGTATCTATTTGGACCATTAGAAGTTCCATTACAATATTCTTTTTTATCAAATACTTTCCATTGCAGCTTCTTAATCAGCAAGAATAAGCACAATGAACTTCCAAAAACCTGTAATCACAAGGGACATCCATAAGATAAAAGCTATCATTTCAAAATATATCTTCTTATTTGTGTTCTTCAATAACTTGGATAACTACAACTTGAGGAAACATAAAGAGACAAATTCCTTTTGGAAGTTAGTCCAGCCACATGGTGGAGATCTCATAAACTAAGTTTTATGAAGGAAGTCAGTAATTTTCAGTGGCACTTATTTGGCAATATTAGACAATACATGATACTTTGTGGGACAAATAAATTGAGCATAGTCTTCTGGCCATTTTGAACCTGACCCAAACCCAAAGCTCTAGGCAAGGTTTGAAACCTCACCTGAAACAAGATTTCACTTTGGATCCAAACTTAACATAGGCAAAAGGAAGACAGAAGCAAGTCCTTGCAGAGCATGAGGAGGCAAGTCAGTATTAAATTCACACTCCAGTTCATTCCAATTGAAATCAAGAACATCTGAGAGAAGACAGAGATTTAACAAATGAAAGTTAAGCTGATGGCCTGCGAAACAGCTTGGACAGTTGTTTCAGCAGGGTTTCAGCTGAGATCTGAAGTTCAGGGAAACTATGCAAAAAGCAGCAAAATATCCCCCTGCTCCAGGCTGAAGGCTGCAGCAGGAGTGATGTCTGCATCATGACAGGGTCAGCAAACATGCTTCCTACGAAGATTACAGTCCAAGATTAAGACACACATATCAATATTAAAGAGTTCCCCAAATGCTTTAGGGTAGACTCCCAGGGAGTCCAGAAAAGGATGCCGACTCAGTGAAACAGGGACAAATTGCCACAATGACCAAGAAATACATCTGAGTTTTTCTCTTTGGCTTTGTCCAGGGCATATTAATTATTACAAACAAAACAAAAATAAAGCCTTAGTAGCCCGAAGAAGGATCTAAAAGAGCTTTGGTGTCTCTCTTCTTTGAGTAGCAGGGACATTTTTGCATCCTTCAATCACTTTGCCCACTGCAAGCTGATCATTACTGGTCTTGTAATACAGCTGTGAACAGAAGACTTCCAACCAAAGGTTACTGGTAATCCAAATATACTTAGTGGAGAATACATGGCTGGCTTTACACAATGGCACCAAAAATATCTATTTTGTTGTGTGGCCATACTTGAAAATTAACCAGGAATCTGAAATATATTTACTGCAAAGGTGGTTGAGTTCATTATTTTCAGATTTGCAGTTTAATGTACAACTCATATGACCACATACTGGCCAGAAGAGGTAAACTCAATCCACCCAGTGCTGTCAGTCTGGTCTCTTACTCCAGGGTGAAGCAAGCTGCTGCTGGAGGCTCAGATGAGGATTCCTCTGTTTTTCTTCACTACTGTTGGTTGGAGTGTGGGTTCATGAAAACTCGGCCTGACTTTCCATGTCCACAGGTTTCTACTTATCTGCAGGCCCATGAATGACCCTGCAGAGCTTAGGCTTTTCTGGTGCTGCTTGGTCTTTTGAAGCTGGCAAATCTACCTGATACTTAGGTCTCTAAATGACTGTTCTGTAATTGCAGCCTGTTTCAACGTAAGTAATCCTATTACAAGTAAATTTGGCCTTACACTTGAAGACAAAGCCAAAAGGCAAAACCCAGCCAAATTCCACTCTTCAAAGACAACTGCTCTGCTCCAAGAACCTTGTACATCAAATTCTCATTTTATTTACAGAAACCCATATTCTTCTTTGAATAATTAGACTGGCATCTTAGGTAAATAACATACATTTGGACAGTCTGTTTCTTTTGTGTCTGGTTTTCCTATGGAAAGGGATTGTTTTTTTCCTGAAAGAAGGCAGATTCATTCCTCCAGTTAGTAATATGGAGTTTAAAGAGATATTTTAGGAGACTTAATGTTGCTTTGAAGATATGTCAGGTTATTTTCTTCAGTTGCTGACGGCCGTCACTTGAGACAGGAAATCTACAGAGGTTTATTCAGAAGCAGATACACTTCCTGAGATTTTCACGTTCTCCTTAGTTCAGATTTGAAAAATAAAGTATTAAGCTGTATTTCTGGGTTTCTGAATAGCTCCATGGGAATAAGAACTCTTGTGTCACAGATGGCTGCAGAGAAAGGGCAGGAAAATCACTACTGCTACCCAGTGTTTGTCCTGGCATCTTTGCTGTTTGCTTATCAGCCATTAGAATACAATAACGCTTTTCATGAGTATAAAGCTGGGGCAACTTATTCAGAGTTAAGATTAAATTCCACTTGGGCTAAATATATGGAAGGGCTTCTATTTTTCCTGTTACTTCTTTAACAGCTGTGGAGTCTCAGTCTTACACAATATCATCCTCAAACCAACATGATATCAGGCTCCAGTATAAAAATGCTTCAGGGACCTTCTAGCACAATACAAGCACTAAGAGAAATAAGCAGTGAGGATAAGATGTTTAATGTTCATGGAAACTTTATATTTTCCTCTCTTGAGTAAAAGGCAAAAGATTTGTAGACAAGTCAGGGTGAAGGGTCTACATTTGCCTTTCAGTGCTAATGCAAGTTATGAACCCATGGCCTACTTCTGCAGTAATTGTGGCACAGTGCAGCTAAATCCCTTAGTATTTCCTTACTATTAGTACTATCAGCCTGATGGTACATGGGGCCTAGGCTTATATCTCTGTTCCACAAACAGTTCTTGGTATGTCTTCCTCAAATATCTCCAGACTTCTCTTCCCTTTTCTTGTTTCCACCCTCACTTGATGACATCTCTTGATTTCCAACCTGCTGTGTTGATTCTCCCAGATCCATCTGATTCACATCTGGGATAGAAACCTTTATTTTTCTGTTTTGCACCCAATGGAGATAGATGGAGAGCTGCCTTCTGCTAGCCAGATGGGATGAAGAAGTTCTGGGCAATCTCTTACCTGAAGTTATGGTAGTTTATTCCTCTAGTACATTCTTACAGATCACAGGTGGTGTGAAATTACTGACGACTGAGGACAGTCATCTCCATAGGCCAAGAAGTGGTTTCATGCTGCTGTGCAGGAGTTGATGAACAGATGGCTGTGTTTGGCTCTGACAACCTGCAGGGTGAATTGCAGGGCTGGAGAGAGAAAATTGCAGACAGAGACCTTTGAGAACAGCTGGAGACTTTGCTGATAATTGCCTGATCTAGTGAGATGTTCTTGACATACAGCTTTGTGACAGAAGGAGCTACAGTGTCTGATTACTGGCCAGAAATAGCTAAGCATCAAATCCATCTCGTGCAAGGACATGGGAGAACTGTAGGCCCTCTAAGTGGGAAAAGGGTTGGGATGCACACAGAGCTGTTTGCAAGGAGCCATACATTCTCCGTATGCTGCCTCCAGGACCATATACCTTTGGTGCATTCAAGAGGAGATAATTCCTGGTCTTCACATTGTCACCTCTGAGTAAAGAACATACTGTAACCTGTGTGTTTCTGCTTAGCACCAGAGGAATTTTGAAAGGGCTTTGTGTATCCTTAAAAATCTCCTGAAGCTCATGTCCTAGCAATGAAAATTTGTATGATTTTTAGTAAAACATAGTTGTCAGACTCCACTTGACCCACATCCCATTCCTTTGGACATGCAAATCTGCTAGTTCAGACCTGTACTACAGCAAGACCTTGCAGGCATCTCCCATCTCCTTTCTTCTCTCTTTCCCAGACCAAGGAGGAGCAGAGAGCTGCAGAACCCATCTCTTTGATTAGGAGGATAAACTGGAACATTTTTTATGGTAAGACTCAAGAAGGTGGTGGTCCAGGTTTGAAGACCTCTGCCTATCCTTGACGAATGACCCCTACATCTAGCACAGTATCCAGCTGGGTCATGTGTGTTACCTGTACATTGCTTGAGGTTCATCCCACTCCAGAGCTCCAGTCTGTGCCAGCACCATATCAATATCAGCATAAGGAAAGACCTTGTGCTGATATCAATATCATCACCAGGAAAACCCTTGGCATGCACACGGCTTGTGCCTTGGGTCTGCTTTGTAGAGCTGTAGTCCCAAAGGAAAAAGAATGCAAGGACATGCAATTGGAGCTTGATGTGAAGTGAAGCCTGAGGTGCAGAGATGTCCAACTCTTTCC
>NW_009928620.1:11253-21495 GCF_000696875.1 Nestor notabilis
CCATCCTTGACTGTGTAACTTGCCCTTTTCCTTTCCTTGGTGGGTCAGTTTGCTGACAAAGAACAGCAGGGGTAGCACTGTGGGTGTCTGAGCCAGCAACTTCTCTGCCATTACAATTGGAGGCAGTGTAACATAATAGGAAAAGTCAATACTGCAAAGAATGAACAAGCCTGAAGAGCCTTCTGTGTTCTCCCTTTGCAGAGGGACCCGGCCGCAGCTCACATCTGTGCAGGGAGGGTTAGCATGTTATTAGCATATCATTTATTCACTGAAAGGGAGGACTTGTGTGCCAGCTGCAGCTCCGAGGGACATGATCCCAGGGCAGTTGCATTCCCTCTTTTGGAGGCGTTGCCATGCATACGTTCCTACAGTCGCTGAGACGCAGAAGCAAAGACATGGGCTAGGTGAAAAATGAACTTGGGCTTGGAGCAGCTGAAAATGGTACAAAGGGAAATGAAGACCTCTTGGTGGCATTTACAGATGCCACTCACCCTTGTGTCACCATCTGAATTCTTTGTCAACGCTTCGCTTTTTGCACTGACTTTGCTTTCTTGGTTAGTTGAATACAAGGGCTGACCTTGGTGTTTGTGCTCTTGTTTGTTTGTATTGCAGGAGCCACAAGTAGCCCCATTCACAGACCTACCTTCCTCATCCTGAGGCACTGGGCAACCATTTAATGAATCCTTGTAGCATAGAGCTTACAGCCCATATACAAGGCAATACAAAAGGGCAAGGAAAAACAAAGTAGGTGAAAAGGACAAAGTAACAGTGAAATTACCATACATTTAGCTCTTTACAACCATACTAAATGTAGCAAGAATCAAGACTGGCATTCTCACAGCCCGGCTCTGCTGAGGCATGTTTTGGCTGGCATCATAACAGAGGTGAGCTTTTAATTAGTATGATCTTGAAATCAGTGGGATACCAGCACAGTAGGAGTAGTGGCTGCACTTCAAGACCTCCCATTTAAAGTAGCCTGAGCACTGGAGAAAGAAGTCTTAGATGGGAAACTCCAATAAAGGAACAGCATACTTCAGGCTTTGAAAACTTCCATTAAAATCATTGCTCTTCATCTACTCACTAGACAAAGAATGGAAAAATCTGCCCCCTATTAAATAAAACCCCTTGATTAAAATAGTGATTTTAGTGCAGCTTTCAAAGGAAAATCCTATTTAAAGCTCCTGTTTCCTCACTTTGATAGATTCCCGTGGGAAATGTACATTAGAAAACACAGTGTACTGTCCTTTGCACTTAGATGAAATTCTACATGGAAAATATAACAGCTTGGTATTCTTTTTGCTAAAGCAGTCAGCAGAGAGATATAGGTATGTAGAATGCAATATATATTGCATTTATGCATATATATGTGTAGACTGCTATATATATTAAATAGATAAATTGCACTTATACATATATGTGTGTGTCTGTGTGTATATATGTACATATATATACGTATATATATATATATAAAAATCATCTGTGCCAAAGGAAAGGAAACAAGCTCAGGGTTAAAAATGACCAGGGAAAATGGAGTGTGTGTCTTGTTTTCTGCTTGTGCTTTGAGACGTGGATTCTGCACTGTCAGGTCCTGCAAAATCATCCTACCTCTGCTGAGAGAATACGACTCTGTGCCAAAATGAGATGTATCGCTGCATGTGCAGAGGGGTAAACATGCTGTATTAAGCATGAGCTCTCTTTATAGAATCATAGAATCAACTAGGTTGGAAAAAACCTTTAAGATCAATGAGTGATTAATAATTCATCAAACAATGCCAACGTGAAACCTACCAAATAGGGGTGAATTGCACAGGAATGTCAATAAGCCAGGAACTGGGAAGATAAACAGAAAGTAGGATCAGACATCAATTTTAAAGCAATCTGATCATGTTTTTAACCCAAGCACAGGATCCCAAGGTAAATACATATGTGCTTAACATGCTCATCACACCCCTGGCTGAGGCCAGAACTGCAGAGCTCTGAAGGAGGGGGTACCTGGCATTGATTGGGATATTGAATAGCAACTCAGTGGACAAGACTGAGTTTGTGCTGCTGGACAAGTGCATTGTTTTTGAGGAGTATTTTTGGGGAGAACTTGTGTATTGATCATCAAGAAGAAACCAGCTAAATAATACTACTTGTCAGTAGTGCAGTTGCCAAGTGACAGATTTTGGGCATCCATAGTTCTAGAGTTTATTTGTTTGCATGTAGCAAGTATTTGGATAGTCCAAATGGATTGATTAAGCTAAATCAAGGTCAAAGTATGTCAAAAAACATCTTGCCTCTCAGGTACAGAATTACTCCAATACCACTTTCAGGGCCTCACAGCTCAGGTATTGTAGCAGTCTATTCTCATATCACTGCATTGACTTTTTAATTCCTGTGCCACCCATAAGGATCTGTCCACAGAACCGGGTTCAAAGGCTCAATAGCTGTTCTGTGTTTTCTTTTTCCAAGAATGAAAAACATCATGTGCGGGATTCAAATGACCAAATTCAGCCATCTCTTTCCAAGCCAGTCACCCTCTGACTTCCTCTAGTCTTTCTGAAGGAAAAAAGCACTTTGAGGGAGACATTTGTGTCATTACAATTGGAATAATCTCCTCAGGGAAGCGGTGGATTCCCAGTGTTGGACACTTCAAAGATTCAGCTGGACAGGGTGCTGGGACATCCAGTCTGGGTCATGCTGTGCCTAGAAAGGTTGTACCAGATGATCCTTGAGGTCCCTTCCAACCTGATGTTCTATGATTCTGTGATTCTATGGTTCATGTTAAAGACAGACAAAGTTAGGCAAATTAATTGTGCCCTCAAAAAGCATATTTCTTGCTTTTTCTTACATGTAATCTGAGAGACACTCAGATGTTCCCATGTACACAGAACATGTCTAAACTCAACTGAGATAAATGCCAGATAAATGTTCCTATTTTGGGGGGGCTTTTTAATTCTTTTTCATTTTATACACCACCTAAGTTGTGGGTTTTGCTCAATTCCTGATGTAATTTCCAGTTTGTGACTCCTCTATCATTACTAGGTGTGAACACAGAGCTGCCTCCCTTCTCCACAGCAGGAGGACACAGCTCCATCCTGGAGGATATGGTGTCACCAGCTCTTAGTGCCACAGTCATTATCATCATCACCACCATCATATCAGGGAGTGCTTACTTGTGTTTCCTGAAATACATCTGCTCTGGATGCTGCAAAGCTACCCAAGTAGTACCAGCCAGAAGACTTGATCCTGACAGGTCTGAAGAACAAGTCTAATCTCACCTCATCAGATGATTTACTGAGCTGTGGTAACAAATACCTGAGACTAAGAAGAAATACCAGGAAATTGAGGAGACGTGGTATTCACTGAGTGATAACCAACAGACCCCTACTTAACATCAGGGATTTGCCATGCTGTAGTCTTTGTATCTTGAATTGATTTTTCCTAGGTATAATGAATCTTCCTCTGATGTTTTCTGATGAAACACCACTACAGATCACACTTTCTGGTACTGTTTGGCTCTCCTTGACAATGTCTTTCATCCTCTCTGATAACATTCTGCTTTACAGCATTTTTCTTGACACTTCTTTGCTTTCACATTTGAAATGGATTTGGGGTTCCAGAGTTCTGCTATTGCTACCAAGTGTTCCCTCTTAGAAAGAGAGAAAGATCCCAGGGCTGGATACCCTGTGAACTGCCTGAATTTGTCATCTTTTGAAATAGTAAAACCAAACTGGACACACTTTTGGAGCTCCAAAGACAAGCCATTGCCATCCACACGCAGAAATCTGAACGATACACTACACCTTGCATTATAACATGATCTAATAAGTGATCATCTGAGCTTCTGATCTTAAACTGATCTTCAACCCTATCACAATGAGTACATTTATGTTACAAACTGATCTTTAAAGTCCACGTGTTGCTTTTTCTTTTGCTGTTGAAACAATTCATTTTAGCCATGTAACCAAGCTGCTATACTTGCTTACATGGCTATACCACAACTATATTGTTTTTAACAAAACTCTCAGCTAATACGATTGTGGCTCCTCTTGGATCATTTTGGATTAAGCTGGACAGGGAAGAATTGAAAAGCTTCTTGGAAGATCTGGTTGTAGGGTTTGCTGTGCAGCTCCCAAAGCACAAGAGGTGCAGATAAACACAGGCAAACATCCAGAGGTGGCCTGTTTGAGACCTACCTGCATCAAGTCTTTGAAGTGTGTGTTATCACCAACACATTCACTGAGGCAAACTACAGCTGTATTTGCCCCCTTACAAATGTACCTCTCCAGGAGATACTGCTTTTATGTCAGCCTCTCCTCTTCCTCTTGAAAACAAAACCTAAACAGTTCTGGTCTTTGTTTTTACAGTAAATAGATGGAAAGTGGGATATTTGAAATGCCCATGAGGAAAAACTGGAAGAGAAACTCCTATTTTTACAAATCTGCCTGTGTGGGTTGAGCCATTTCACATTTTCTTGAAGAGCTGGCTTGCCAGCACTGTGTGCCAGGCAGGTTTTGGATCTCATCTGTGTCCCTTGGGCATCCAGTGCTCCTAATCCAACAGCAAAGATGAAACACAAGAGCCAGGACCACAGTCATTCTGGGAGAGGGCCAACAGAAGCAGTGCAGCTCTGCATTCAGACCTGGCTATCACTGTGCAAATAAAATCCATTATTCGTATTCAGATTTTACCTGCCACTGATCACCAGTATTTATGCTTAAAACTGATACGTTTGTCTTGCCAGGTCAGAGCTGTATATTGTGTTTTGCCTCTTAAACCTCATGTATTTCAGTAGCTTTGTGTACCTGTGTCACTAGTCAGTGAACTGAAGAGCTGATTTCCATTAAAAGAAGGACTGACCTTGACAAATCTACTTTACAGCTGTGCATGCTGGTGAAGAAAACAAAATAAATCTCAAACCCTCTCCCTTTGTGTAAAATGACTGTTGTGTTTTTATCCATGGCTTTCATTTCATACCTGGTAGCCCTCTGTGAAACCCATCTAGCAAGTCTCAGCAGTCCAAAGAAAGCCCATGAGCACTGCTGGTAGCTATCGACGTATGCTGGTAGTTGTCGGTATTTTGACAGTTGGATTGACAACACAATTTTGTGTGTGTTGTATATTGCATTTTGTATTTTGTTTTCATTAAAACCTTTCCTCAAATCTTAACCATCTCTGACTGATAGCCCTAAATAAAGTCAAATGCATAACTCAGATTCTGACATGTTTGAGTTGGTTACTTCCATTCCAGATACGTGGTTTTAGGAAAAGGAATTGCTCTGCTCAGGTTTGCTTTGACATGCAGTCAGCTTTCTGCCAGAGATCTTCAGGCTGGGAACAAGGATGTCCCTCTGCATAAGCTGAACTTGAGAGACGTGGATTTCTTGCTCTTACAAAGATCTTCTGTATGAACTCCTCAGAGGAGGTGTAACACCTTCAAGGACCTCTGCATATCTGCCCAGCACCAATGCAGCTTGGGGGAAGATACACCAGCAATTCCCACTGAACTCACAACCACCAGGGTAAAGCTCTGGCTGCAGATTCCATCCTTTCCTCCACTGGGAACAGTAATTTAAATGACCTAACCTAAGAAGAAACAGAAACAGCTTAATAGTGAGGGTGACAGGAGTCATGGGCACTGCTCCCTTTCCCTGGGATTTGCTTCTGTATTTGCCATTAACCTTCAGAAAGCATAACTGGGAGCAGAGCAGGAACCACTATGCTCCCAGGTCAGATACCCATTCAGCCAGAAAAACACGGGCCTGATTGATTTCTAGTATGTTTATACAGCACTTGACAGCAGCTCTGAACATCCCAAAAGCTGGAAGAAACTAGGGGAAGTTAGTGCAAAGGACTTGCAGGTTAGAGCTAAAAAGACTCAGTAAGTGCCTTGTGGGGAAATCGAACTCCTTAATCCTAATTCTTTAAAACCATCTTGCAAAACGTGACTCTTTCTCTAGAGCAAACAAATGAAGGTATCCGCCAGAGGGAGTTCCATGAATGCAACAAACCCAGGCTGAAATAGAAATGGCTATGAACAGGCTGGGAAGAGCAGCCTCTTCACTCCACAGGACAGGCTGAATTCAGCAAAGTACTGACCCAAATCTGCATAATCTTAAGTGAATACCCAGTGAACTCTAAGGAATTGCTCTGTCCATTGCATTAAGCAAGTGTTTTATTAGAGTGGGGTCAAAATACTCAGCGCTTCGCAGGATCATATGAGGGGAAGAAAAGACTCTGTTTACACCTCGGCTTTTATTTTTCCCTCTCTGGTTCACTTGTTATAAAGAAAGCTAAGCCAGGGGCAGCCTCGTTTCTGGGAGGCCCAGGGAGGAAGCCTTGGAAGCAAACCCAATTGCTCCCACTCAGGAAGAGGCTGTGATGAGGCTGCCTCTGACACACAGCAACAGTGACTGCAGAAAGCACTGCTCCTGCTGCATCCCGGAGAGAAAAGCAGTGATTTGATGACACCTCTCCATGCAAAATACAGGATAGATCTCTGGTTCAACACGAAGCCTACCTCTGAGGTCTCTCTGATTCATGTTAATACTATTTTGAGCAGAGGGGAACAGGGTGTACTGTTGCTTTACCAAAAAAATAGTCAAATTCCTATTTCCCTCTGCCCCAGAAAGCAGGCAAAGGATCACAGCGCTAGCAAGCCATTGTGGAAATATCCCAGATTAAAAATACCACTTTAGAGCTTTTTAGTCTTATTTTTTTAATGCATCTCCTGAATGTCTTTAAGTCTTGAGCAATTCCTACAAGAAATTTAAGCAAAAGCACTCCACCATGCTGCAGAGCTCCATCCAAATTCCGCTTTATATTAGAATAAAGGGGCACAAGGAGTTAATCTCAGCTATGTGCTTTGACACAACTCCTGGCTCAAGGCCAACCAAGGCTGTGAGAAGACGTTAAATGAAGGTGATTCCTGCCTTGAAGAGATTATTTTCTAATAAGGAAAGAAAGAAAAGGCACTGCAGTATTAGGAAAGGAGCAGGCTGTTGTTTCTGTGACCACGAGAACTGTCAGGGGAACAGAAGGAGATGCAGAGAGGGTTTCGCTTTAGGACATTCCTGAGCCTGAATTCCAGCCCTGAAAGCAGCCGGCCCCCAGCCCAGGGCACAGCCCTTTGTCACCTCTCCTCCCTCTGTAAACCAGGCATCTTAATATCCCCACTTTTCACAGGAATGCTAAATAAAATGCCTCGGAGATGAAGTGCCTGCTCTGCTGTCACGCTGCCAACTCTCCTGTGCGGCGCAGATCCGTATGGTAACAGGAGCCAAGGTCAGGGAAGCATTAGTCAGTCTGAATCTGGCAAACGGGGGTGTCCGTGTCTGATAGCCCTTGCTTGCAGATTAGATTAGTGTGAAATGCCCTGCCTAGGTTATCCTTGAAAATCACTTCAGCTACTGCAGGAGATGGCTGTTCACTGCATTACCAGGGTGGAAGGCAGCAATGTTACCTTCAACATGCATTTGCTTTGTCAGTCCCGATTTTCTGGGCTGTTTGTGTTGGTTGAAGCCTGTATGATTTGAATGTAAATATCCTCAGCCTTTTTAATGGGGTGCTACCAATCTGCTCATTCTTAAGCTGATGTTCTTTTATCCCTTTCCTCTTTTCATTTCTGTCAAGCATAGCTGAGGGGTGTCTACTAACAGGCCATTTTCAATGGTGGTTCCCTCACTGTGGAGATTGTCTTAGTCCTGTCCAAGGGTGTAGGTTTTTGTACAATAAATTACAGCAGAAAGACTATGATTTAACACCCACAGGGTACAGAGCAGTACAAAATACTACTTTGGCAAAGCATGGCATCCACATCAGGGTAATTTCTTAACTGATAAGCCCTGCCATAAGCAAGGCGTAAGTGTGCAATGTCCTGTGCCTGCTGTGCTCCCAGTTCTGGAGCCAGCTTATCCGGGTCCCAGCCATCCAACACCACGCACCACTGCGCCATGCAATGAGGAGCTGATGGTGAGTTCATCCTTCGCTGCTGGGTTGGAGAAAACATCTGGGATGACAGCAGGTAACCTCGGTCCTGTGACAGGAGACGAGCAGGTCAGGTTTATGAGGCTTGTCTTGGTCATACCAAGAGTGTCTTCTGTAAAGCCAGTGCATTCACTTTCAAAACATTTTCTTGATAGAAAGTCAAACATTAAGAATGAAGAAGAAAATGCCAAGTGAGTTCTCAGTGCTGTTTGCCAGTCACCTTTAGTCTTCTGTCACTTGCAGTCTAGGGGAAAGGAGAGTCTTTTGAAGCACTACTGGTATTATTAGAAATCTAAATATTTGCACTGCCTCTCCATGTCTCCATCCACCCCACATAAGACACCAGCTTTCCTGTTAGCAGTCATGAAGGTGGAATGAAGTCCTTGATGCCAGCCATGCTGTACTCACCAGTAGGCTGGGACACAAATAGACAACAAGGATCCAAGTCACCTCTCTACTTTCCTGCCCCCTTTGCAGGTGATATTGCAGCTAAAGGGATGCTCAAGTCACGGTGGTGAAAGCAGGGACTGTGTTGCCTCACAGTGACCACTGCCTCAGCCCTACTGTCTCTATAGCCCTTCCCTCCTCTTCCCAGTGCGTGCACTCACTCATGTGGCAAGTTTTCATCTCTTCTGCAACAGAGGAAAAGCACAAAGTGGAAAACCAAGATTGGGCCAATGTCATTATTGACAGTACTTGGGAAAAGTGCCATTAAACCCAGCCTAGACTATTCTTCATTTAACTCTGTGGGACTCTGACAATAAATATATGTTTTTATAGGAGTTCCTTTTACTCTCCATACCCTGACCCTCACTCAGTAAATTACATATGGTACAAGAATGTGAAACAATCATCCCCAAAAGGAGATATCTCCCAGATCCACAGTGCTTCTGACAGAGTCTGTTTTGCTCTATACAGGCAAATCAGCTTCCAAAATGCAACATGCTTCTGGAGGGGCAATATTAACAAAATCAAAGCCTGTGTGAGGAAAAGCCAAGATGAGGCCAGGAAGGCATTCATCTGTTGGTAAACACTCCCTCTCCTTTATCCCCTACCACTCCCTTGTCCCCTTTCTTGTTGGTACAAGGGAAAAAAAATCCTGATGAAGCCACACATGACACAAGGCATATTTAATGTTTGCAGCAAAACCAGTGTGAAACACTGTGAATTAAAGCCATACAAATTGTGGATAAGTCAAAGCAGCTTGTGTAGAAACACCTCAGGACAATCATGACATTGTGATGGAAGCAGGGCCAGAAGTCACATGGAGATGAGTCCTTGCAAAGAGTCATTTCTAATACAATCAAAGCCAAAATACAGCCCAAAAATGCTGTAAATAAGGGGAAATTTTATTAGTTCCAGATGGAATCATAACACTAAGTTTGAGGAAAAGAATCAGTGCCAACACACTGAAGAAAATAACTACCCCTTTTGGGCCATTTTACACAAGGAACTATTGGCATCAGACAGCCCCTCTGGATATGGAGATGGTTATTCACATACATGCTCCTTACAAAATAAGAAAGAACAAACAAACCAACCCAAACCCAAGAAAAGGGGTTTCCTGCCTGCCCTCTCCACATTTCTGTTACAGTCTGGTCTCTGTGTATTTCACCAGCTGAGACCATAGGAACCTTGGTTTTACTCATCATGAATTTTAACTGTTTCAAATCTGGATAAGTCACATATTTCCTTCTGAAGAGACAGCTGCACCGTGCACAGCTACTGGGAGGGATAGAAATCAGGGCTGTCTGCTCCTTGGTTATCTTTGAAGCAAGAGAGAAAATCAAGGGAGGCTCCACTGAACCCAATAGCATAACTTAGCAGATATGGGATTTCATCCCAAACATTCCTTCTGCAGTCTACAGACTGAACCTGAAACTGAAGGTCAGGCTTGGCTTTCTCTCACTTTTCCATCACCAATAACCTGTGTTTGAACATTCATAAACAATCGTGTTTATAATCCATAAACCAGACACCCACTTTAATGCTGTGAACGTGCTGTCCCTGCAGAGCTCACAAGGAGAAGCAGCAGTGCAAGTTTATTTTAGTCAACCAAGCCGGTTGGTAAGGTCCTGTGTCTACACAGGAATTCACTCTGCTGCATAAGCAAGGGCCAGACATGTTTACATGTTTCCATAGTCACTTAACAGCCACCACACACAAAACCCCCAAGTTTTTCATGCGTTGAGATGAACAATTTCCACCCGGATCCTAACCTTCCTCCTGCTCTCATTAACACTTCCCCAGCTTTGGCTGATGCCTTGGGTT
>NW_009928620.1:21526-24376 GCF_000696875.1 Nestor notabilis
TACACATAATTCCCACAGATATGCAATATTAACTTTTTGCTCATATTTACCTCTTTGGCTGGCTCAGGTTCTATTAGTACCTCTAATTTTCATAAACATCTTAAGTGGTGGCTTCTTCTTTGCCTTGCCTTGGTCTACGTGAGGCAAATTCCTGTTTACGAGCTGCCATGTGGCTTTTTTGCTGCTGCTTCTTTTCTTTCTGCAGCTGGGACTCAGGCATCTCTTCCAGAACCAGCAAAAAACATCTCAGAAATACATCAGGTTATTGGTTTTAGTTTTATTAATTATTTTGCTGTATATGGAAGTTGTTGACTTCCTAGAGAATGAGAGTAGCAAAACTAACCGGAAGCGTGTAATACTCCACCAGGAGTCCCCTCCAACAGGGACTGTTCTAGAGGCATAAAGTAACTATTTGTGTATGGCTGTGGCCTCTTCTAAGACTTGCATTTCCTCTGAGAGGGGCTTCCTCTGCCAGTCTGGGGTGCCCCAGAGCACTGTGCTGTAGCAGTGCTGCAGCACGTCCCCAGCACTGTGGTGGTCCAACCAGTTTTCTGCTGTCAGGTGATGGTTGAAACCACAGCTTCTGCCTGGAGTGTGTCAGGACAATATTCATAGAATCACAGAATGGTTCGGGTTGGAAAGGACCTTAAGATCATCCAGTTCCAACCCCCTGCCATGGGGAGGGACACCACACACTAGACCACGTTGCCCAAGGCTCTGTCCAACCTGGCCTTGAACACTGCCAGGGTTGGAGCATTTACCACTTCTTTGGGCAACCTGTTCCAGCGCCTCAGCACCCTCACAGTAAAGAACTTCTTCCTTATATCTAACCCGAACTTCCCCTTTTTAAGTTTAAACCCACCACCCCTTGTCCTATTGCTACAGTCCCAAATGAAGAGCCCCTCTCCATCATCCTTGTAGGCCCCCTTCAGATACTGGAAGGCTGCTCTGAGGTCTAAACTAGTCTAAATTCACACTGGTTGTACCTCTCCTTCCTATCAATGTGACACCGGTGTCTGAGACAGTAAGTCCAGAGCTTTAGCCAACAAATGATGATTCTTAACTTCATCTCTGAGCATCACTGCGAATCTCCTCGCAGACAGCAGTGGCTCAGATGAACCTAAGCAAGACTAAAGTGATGCTGGTCAGAAAGGTGAAATGCTTTAAAGAGCTCACTTTGACACTGACCTCACATTGCTCCATAGCACAGACCTCCCTGCTATCCCTATGCTGAAGAACCTTGGAGTCCTTCTCAGCAATCACAGGACAACACTCCCTAAAAGCACCTTATTTCACCTCTGGCAAGCTAAGAAATTCCCTGATTTCCTCCTGGATGAAGCCTCAGTGACCCATGCGTTCATGACATCCCATTTGACTTGCTGTTATTCCCAGTTGGAATCTGAATGTGAATACCAGCCCAACTCAGCTTGCTTTCTCCATGCTTCACATTTCCATGCACACAGATGTCT
Source organism: Nestor notabilis (assembly GCF_000696875.1). Taxonomy (NCBI): domain Eukaryota; kingdom Metazoa; phylum Chordata; class Aves; order Psittaciformes; family Psittacidae; genus Nestor; species Nestor notabilis. The sequence continues at coordinate 22,996 of NW_009928620.1, forward strand.
CCATTGGCCCCCAGGCAGCTTCTGGTACCAGTGATCAAGCCCATTTTAGTTTCTTGAGGTAGTGGTGCTATCTCAGGAATAACAAACAGCAAAGATGAAGCTGGAGAGAAAACAAAGAAGCATTTTTTGTTCTCCTATTAGAAAAGATCAGACAAATTCAGTCCCTGAGCACCTTTAGGAAATTAGGTAAACCCTTCCTGCCCTGATCTGTCAAACGTGACTCAGTCTCCGTCACTGAGAGCAACTCTTGTTTCTGTCTCAGCTGCAAGGTCACCTCTGGATTGAAATGCTTGCCGTTTACTTTTGATGAATATTCACCTTCTGAAGGCAACTGAGGAAGGCGTTTCATTTTCCTCCAAAACACTCATTTACACAGATCTAACTAGTCCTTCCTCTGGGACAATGTCACTTGTAGAAATGTGAACTTCCTAAATAAAAGCTAAAACCAGCTACTAGGAAAAAACCTGAATATCCCTAAACACTAGGAAATGAGGGAAATGCCATTAAACATGGAAAAGAAGGGTATTTAAGTTATTATTCTTTCCAACCGTCACTCTTACAATAGCACCTATATAGAGCAATTCAGATAAGAATCCCCCTGAGATAAGCATTGTGCAAAGTCCTTATAGTACCAGGCAATCCCCATAATAGCAAGGAGATTAATGTTGAAGAGATTGAAGTATTTCATAGCTGAATGTCCCATCAGTGGAGCTGGATAATAAGCCTTCTTTTCACACCCCATTTGCCTTCAGCGAAGGGGAATAAATGAACCTGCACTGTGCACAGCACTAATGACTTCCAGTACTCAGGCTGGGTCACTCTGAGTAAATCTGCCTGGGAGAGCTCGGGCAGACACGAACTCACTTGCTAGGGCTCAGAGTAGGTGAGACATAAGCCAGCTTTGACCCAAAGGGTACGTGGCCACGTTGGCACAGTGCTGAGGTTGTGTTCCTCTGCCTGGCTTCTGAAACCAGAGGAAGAGAGAAAAGAGCAAAGGGAAAGATCATTCTGTTGACAGAAAGAATGTGTTTTGGTGACTTTTGTAAGGTCACTCAGAGGCACTGGCTGGGGTGACAGCAGGGCACAGTAGTAAAGAGCAACAAGAAAACATCCTTTTCTGCAGGGTGAGCAAACCAAGATCGTCTGACCTGGGTTTGGAAAACATGTTGTACGGACAAAGTATTCGTCTCCTTCTCTTTCTGAATGTGCCGGCTGCAACTTTACCGAGTTTGTGGTTTTCTTCATTAGTTTCTTTATGATTTTCCCTACTCCACCACCGGAGCCCAGGGTGAAGTGTGAGATACCAGTGGGGAAGGTGAGTGCACACAGAAGGAATGCAAGTGCTGGAGGAAGCCGGGCTGCCAAACAGCATCTGCGTCTC
>NW_009928620.1:24386-52447 GCF_000696875.1 Nestor notabilis
GCTACGTTGGTGCTGACACACTGGGTTATTTCGGCTGTGATATTACCGGGGTGTCTAATTAAAGACAAGGTTAAAGACACAGCCTGAGATTTAAAGTTGTGAACATTTGCAAGCGGAGATTTCAGATCTCGCTTTAGTGTTTGAAAGGTCAGAAGCTTTATAGCTCCTGCTAATCTCCACTGAGACGCATCCCAAACACTGTCTCAGGTAGCACAAGGCTAGCTGTTATTTCGGCTGTGATATTACCGGGGTGTCTAATTAAAGACAAGGTTAAAGACACAGCCTGAGATTTAAAGTTGTGAACATTTGCAAGCGGAGATTTCAGATCTCGCTTTAGTGTTTGAAAGGTCAGAAGCTTTATAGCTCCTGCTAATCTCCACTGAGACGCATCCCAAACACTGTCTCAGGTAGCACAAGGCTAGCTTTAGGACATCAGGGCAGCAGAGTAGTCCCCTGCCAGGGCTAATCAGAAAAGGTTGCACTAATGAGAATATTGCTCAGGTTTTTCAGATTTAATGCTTGGTTAAAACACTGTTGTTTGTTTGGTTTTGGTTTTTTAATACAGGGAATTAAACAGTCTGTTATTGCAATCAAGTCAGTGCGTTGTTTAATGCATCAAGTGCAGCGATAAATAATATTTTTCCATTAGGCTCTGTTTGGAAATCAAAAGCACAACCCCATATTTTAAATCTAGCTACTTATCCATGCCAAAGAGCATGAGTCACACATGATGGTATTCATGAAGAAGCCAGCAAAGCTTGGAGAAATATCTTGGTGTTAGGTTTCTGTTCCATATCCAGAACCAGACAAACTGAACTGTCTAGAGGGTGAAATCTGAGGATCACGACAGTGGTCAAGATTTGCAAACTCAGGTGCCTAAGAGATAATGCTGTCCTGGGGGGCTTTGATCAAAGATAACAGCATTGCTTCAAATGTGGACTCTTACAACATTTCCAAAGTTAACAGGCACTGGAGATGGGCACTGCAAAGGAAACTGTGGTGGGATTCAGGCACCTACTTGTAGGTATCTGCTATGCTCTCATGCTAGTAAATATGGATGGTGCCTCCAATAAAGTTACTGGGGAACTAGATGATCTTAAAGTCCTTTCCAACCCCAACTATTCTATGATTTTGTGATTCTATGATATGACTCAGCTGACCATGAGGTGACTCCTTCAGGTACAGCAAATAATGCTGGAGGCTCCATGGTCTGTATTAGCTGGGTATCTATTGAGCATAAAGGGAGCATAGACACTTAAACCTTATGTACATACTTACGTGGTTTAGTGTGTAACTGAATCCCAAACCAGATGTTAAAGTATGGACCATCTGTGTAACTGTAGTCAAGATGTCTTAAGCTATGATTAAACCAGTCGTGTCTCAGGTACACCCACTCCACACAAGGGTTACTCCTTTGTGCACACAACACTCTTCCCCATGAGGGAAGAGTGAACACCCCAGCTCAAAGCAAAATGCCAGGAGAGTTTCTAGCTCTGTCCACACAAGACAACACAACCCACTTTCAAGCTGCAAGAATTACTTCATCTTGCCTTGTGTCTGCAGGTAACAGGCTTGAAACCGGGGTGTGAAGGCTGAACTCCAACCATAGGAGATTGGAGTCAGCACTGACACTGACAGCTATCTGTTTTGCACTGTGCTGGTGTGAAAGGTATTAAGATTCCTGACCAAAATATCTATGCTGTTTCCATAAAAGTCAGTCTTAAAAATATTTGGACGCTAAGACCAGTTCTAAGATGTGCAAGGGGAGACTGCAAGGACTGGTAGGACAGTGTCTGGGCTTGGTTTATAAGAACTCTTCCGAGTTTGTTTCCTTTTCCTTATTTTTTTTCTTTATTATTTATCCATTTTCACAACCTTTTTTCCATAGGAAATTGTAAGAGAAGCCTGATCACTGGCTCATTACACAGACCTTTAAATCCCTGCAGGGTGACACTGGAAATCAAGAGCTTCTTATGCTCATAAAGCTTCCTGCAATATCTAATCTATATAACAAAGGACAGGAAGAGAGGGAAGATCAGCTCCAAAGTCCTCAGAGTTAAATGTCCAAAAGGGCAAGGAATGCTGATGGGGGGAGGCTCGTGCCTGCCTGCAGCACAGCAAGAGACTGCAGTGATGCTGCGACTGCACTTAAACAAGGCTGTCCTGATCATCAGCAACATCCAGAGCACTTGGCATCATCATCACTGTAAGGACATCAAAAAGTATATAAAATGACCGTTCAGCAGAGCACAGCCACGTACTGTGTTGAACAATGAAAGAGAAATGAAGAGACCTGGGGGGAGAACTGGCAGTCAGGGCTTTGTGTTTTGTTCTGCCATTCCTGGGATCCAGCTTCTTTAAGACCCAGGGCTCAAGAGTTGAGCTCTAAGTGGTATCATAGAATCATGAATCACAGAATGGTTTGGGTTGGAAGGGACCTTCAAGCTTATCCAGTTCCAACCCCCTGCCATGGGAAGGGACACCTTTGCTTAGCCCAGCCACAGCAACCTCACATGATCCTGCAGGAATGATCTGTGAAGGCACAGATTAAGGCCTCGAAATGTTTCCTGGGCCTCACTGAATGTATGGGACATGTTTATAACCCTGCCCCTTGGACTAAGAATGAGAAAAGAGCCGCTGAGCCAATCACAAAGGGTCCCATTGCCAAGTAAGGCAGTGGAAACTAATGATATAAATACACTTTGAACAGGACATCTTTATCAAGAGAGGAAGTATTAAGAGCTACAGTGACCAGGCAACACAGGAGAAAGGAGGATAAAGAGGGACTGAGATAAGGTTAATGAAGATTGACAAATAGAGCCAAGTGGCGTTTTCCTGTTAAAGAACAAGGAGTCCCTCCTACTTGTCCAGCTCAAGGACAGAAAGGGGACCTTCCTCAGCCAAGGAGCTGCACAAAGTGAACCCCAGAAGCAAAAGGGAGCTGCTGCTGCAGAAACCCAAACCCTCTCCTTTACAAACAGAGGGTGAAGCTCCAGTCCAGCCACAGGTCAGCCTGCTTCCCTTGGGAAGCCCTCAGAGGATAACGTGGGTTATTCCCATGGGCATGACGTTTCCCTCAGGGCACAGAGCCCAGGGTTGATGGCTCAGGGCACGGCTGCTATTGCTCTCCCTTAAGCCAGGGAAAACAAAACACAGTCAGATGCAGTTTTGGCCCTGAAAAAATATATTTGATTGTCCAGATTTGTCATTTTGTTATCCCAGAAAAGTTCCAAGAAGGGTAATAAACTGAAAGGATTAATTAAAGAGCAAGAATTAATAGAAAGCAGAGCAGTATCTTCTGGCTAACACACCCTATTGCACTTGCAGCAAGAATAGCTTTCATCTCTCTATGGTGTGGTTTTAATTTCTAATGATTGAGTTCCCTACAGCCATTTGCAAGCAAACTGCCCTGGCTGTCACCCGACCTGAACCTCTCTGCTGATGACTGCCTTTCTCATGGGTGGAAAATGCAGCACGCATAGCAGCAGTGCTGGGAGACCAGGAAGAGCCTGTCACAGTAACTGGCTGGCTCAATCAAAACTGGAGCCAGTGGAAAGAATCCAAATTACTTTCGAGGACGCTGGCTCAGGGCTTTTGAGATTTTGGGCCAAGATGACAGGGCTGGATGTCATAGAAGCAGAGGTGTGAAGGTCAGGGAGAGATCTACATGATAGACCCTGCTGCGTGTAGCACACTTGTCCTGTGAGCAGGGTCTGCCTCCGCCACACTGTCTTGGCAATGAGAGAGCTTCTATTAAGCAGTGTCAGGACCCTAAGACCAATTACATGCCTTAATTAATGGACCTGAGCAACCTGCCCTCCCTGCACCTATGCTGGAAGTAGCATTGTCTCCAGTCCTGTCTCTGGCCCATCTCCCCCTGCTCCTGACCAGGCTGCCTGAATGGGCCACATCCAGGGTCTTGTCTAGTCCAATGGACACTGGATGGTCATTGCTCTTGGCCCACGTGTGACTGCACAGCCTGTGCTGGGATCACCCTCAGCTTCCAGCTTGTCCTCATGGAGCAGCCCCACTATTGCTGCTCCTGAGCAGACAAATGTCATTTGCCTAGTCTATACATGAGGACCCCATGAGTAGCTAATGTTGGCTCCTGCAGGCATCTCAAAGTGCTTTCCATACCCTGCTTCACCAACCTTCCCAGCTTTGGGAAGTGTGCAGCTTCCCTATGAGCAAGGAAGCCAGGCACAGGTCTCCTCACTGCAAGTAATCAAGACAGCTGACCTTCAAGAACATACGAATGTTCTCTAGACAAAGAGGGATCCTGTTTCCAGACCAGCCAACTCAATATTCCACCCAGTTTGAAGTTCTGAAGAAAGGGGTTAAGTGAAAGATTGGGTTTACGTATAGAAATAATCAGGTTAAAAATAGAGTATTATGTTATGGCAAATTGTATGTTATAAACAACTAAAACAAACAAAAAACCAGCTGCATATACACACATCCGCACACTTTCATGGTTACTTCTAGCTCAGCTGAGAAAAAAGAACCTGGGCACTCTTATCACCCAGTCCCAAATTCAGTTTTGGGAACTTTGGATATGACATTTATAGCCTAAATCATCCAGCTTATTGCTGGTAAGGTTGTAATGACCCTCAGAACTGCTCTCAGTCTTAGCACATTACTGTTTACAAATCCTTGTGCAGCAGAGACTGATACTCACTCACTTGGTATGACATGCGGGTAGGTCATCACCCCAAAAGTGTTTCTGAATATCAAAGCATTATTAATGAAAAACTGAGCTTTGATAAGGCTGAAATTTTTCTGAGGAAGGGCCAGTGGCAACGCAAATATGGGTGGGAAACTCTTAGAAGCTGTTCTTTCCAACAGGAAGATTTACAGCCTCCCATAGGAGCTGCGGAGGGACTTCCGAGCTCTTACCGCCAGACAAGGAAAGATTGCGCGGAGAAGTGGTAGTTGCTAAGAATATCTGAAATGAAATATTCCACACGTCATCCTTTGCCTCTTTTGACCTCTAAAAGTAAGTCCTTCTCATCACTTTTATCCCATGCAGATAAGCATTCATTGCTACTTCTCTTCATTAGTGTATATGCTGAGATGCAGCTTCAAAGCAGCCCGTTCTTCGCACGCTGAGATGTGCAGCACGGGCAGGTCTGTGCCTCACTGCACAGCTATCACGTCACTCAGGATACCTGGTGATCATTTGTTCCAATAACACTTTGGGTAGTCCTTTTAACAATAATCTAATTTTGTGTTTTAATATAACAGGGCAGATGTGGGTTGCAGCAGAACAATTCCCTGCACAAAATAACCTTCTGAACTCCAGACAAATGTGTTTTAATAGACTCCCCTTTCATATCATTTAACAAGATTGTCAAATGTACAGACGTTATCCAGTTGCCATCACTTTGCTGGCAGCTGCTTCACAGACCTGTTCTACAGTAAAAATAGGCTATCCAGAAAATGACAGCACAAGGAAAATATGGCCAAAATGATGGCATTTGGTGAAAGTACCATCTGCTAATTTAAAAGCAACAACCGCTTAATATCCTTCAGTCACTCTTGTTTTTCAAGCTTTATTATGGTTCTTTGCAGGACAAAGGTCTCAGAAGTCCCAGGCAAGAGGAGAGATTCACTGCTGCAAAAGCAAACCCAGAGTTAAAGAGCTTGGGATCAGCAAGGAAACGTCATCTACTCCACCGTGTTATATGCAGTCTGTGTTTGGAGCTGCCCCCTTGCTCATCAAAACCCCCATCCCTCCTTAGAGAGAAGGGGAAATAGCTTAAAATCCATGTAGAAAGTTTGGAAAACACTAACTTGCCTCACTTCACACTGTGCAAGGATTACACTGTAAAGAGAGCAGAGGGACGCAGTGGATCTGGACATGTGGAAGTGCTTCTTTGTTGACCCAAAGGTTTTAGGGAGGCTAAACCAGGCTTATTATTGAATTCCTTCTTGTATGCTGTAAATTACTAAAGAGAGGTCCCAGATTTCAAAATCTGGCCTGGATTTCAACCTCCCAAAGAGCTGGGCTGATTGATTCTGTGGTTGTAGTTCAACTGCTGTCACGGAGCCAGTTGCAAAACTGGCATGTGGTTCCAGCCTTGGATTTTGATTATTTTTGGACTAAGAGCCAAGCGTGTCTGGAGCTGGGATTTTACATTATGTCTCTATTAAGTAACGCTTTGCAAATGCTCAGCCCAGAAGGAAAGAGTACATTCCAAGGGGCACAGACTGTTTTGAAACACAACTGTTTTGTAAGTCTCAGGTTCCCATCTTCTGCATCGTCAGGACCTGAGCAGCACTGAGAGTTTGAGCATCACCCTCAAAGGAGAAGTTCCAAGCCCTATCTGAGTCCTGTTCTCACTCTGCCACCCTGCAAAACTGGTGCCATCACCAGCAGATTCAGCACAGCCAAGGATCAAGACAGGCCTCCCAAACCGGCCAGATCATGTCTCTAATGGAAGAAGGGACCATGGGATTGTCAGCCTCTCTGTGCAATCCCACTATGGGGCTGTGTCCAAGCTAATGTTTCCAACCCTGGTACAAATGCCCAGCCCCGTCATTCATCACCATGCCAGCCATGCTCCAAAAGCTGATCCTTAACATGGAATTTTCCCAGCTTAAAATCATCTGAGCTAACCCCATAGTAACCAGCTCTGGGTGCAAGGGATGGAAAGTGGGAAAAGCAAATGGAAAGAAAGTGATGGAAAGAAGGAAAGGCTCAGTGCTTTTTTGGCTGAACTGTGTGTGATGATGGGATGAGGGGAATAACAGACCTGTGGGTTTTAATTAAGTAATGAAAAAAACTGTTCCTTGATCAAAGCAACGGGAAAGCCTCCGCATGGCATTTATTTATCTCTAGGTTAATCTGTTTTAAGGGTCTGAAAAGCACTTTGCATCTGCAGTCATTTTTACTGTTTCTGGCCATGTGAGCTTTGTCTCTACACATGTCTGGAGCTCTTGAAAACACATTCAATAAGCATGAACTAATCCTCACACTAGCCCAGTGACTGTAGGCGAATATCCCATAAAATGGCTCATACCCCAAGGGCAGGGTGGGTTCCTGTATTGTGCTTTTTCTGCATATCCACCAAAACAAGGATTTGGGGGGTACCTGTGCCCTTGTGGCTCCCTCCTATCACCTGCACCATTTAAAGGCGAAAGACACACATTAGTACGTGGTATTTCCCCAGAGAAGGGCCATAGAGAAGAACAAGTGATTTCTCCCATGGTAGCTCTAGAGAAGCAATCTGTGTCCTGCCTCACAGAGCTGGGTTAATCACCTGTCCCTGCTCCCTCTTACCACTCCTGAAGTCGATGTGCCTAATCAAACTTGATCTGAATGAATTATGATTCATATCTTACCTAAAGTGACTGTTAGAGTTAAGCAGCCTTTTGAAAAACGGAGTTCCTTCAAATACTGATACGTACACACACTACACAACAAAGATCACTCTTCTAAAACCATTACCGGTATGAATTACAATATGATTTCTCTCTCGTCCCCTCCTGCTTGCTATAAAGTGCTAACAGAGCTATGAGAGACTGAAGTGCTTTTTAACTTTGCAAACCATCAACACAGCTGCAGATTCATTTCCAGTTGCAGATGCTTTCTGGCTAATGAAGTTAGAGCCAGAAGAAACGCAGTTTGGCTTTGATGCTTTAAACAGTTTATGGGTCTGACTGTTGGAAGTGAGGAGGGGAAATAATCTTTTATTTTTACCCTGGGCAAATCAATGTTTGAAATGGCTGAAAGGCAGACAATGAGCCTTGCACTATCATTCTTACAGAGCTGCTTTTGAGATTGAAGCCGAACATAAAAACTTCTGAAGTGCTCCCCAGCGAATAATTGTGCAACAGCAGAGGGATGAAGTAGATGATGAATTAAATCTCTTTTGCCATTGCTGTCTCTGGTTCAGAAGTTATCAGAGTGCTACTAAGGACATGATAGCAGCAGAGACTTTTAAGGCTCTTGTAAAACTCAAGAGGAAAGAACACAACCAAAACCCCAGCAGCTGTAAGAGCCAAAGGCATCACCAGGCCTGCTGGCACAGTTCAGCAATACAGCAATTCTATGAGGTTTTGGAATTGCCCAAAAACATTGGGAAAAAGACAGAACAACCAAGTGGCAGTGTGCAGAGAGGGAAAAGCCCCAGGAACCGACACCAGAGTGCATGGTGAGGCAGGAACCAGGAGAAACTGACTTGGTGGAAAACTAATCTCCTGCCTAAAGGACAAAATCACCCAATGTGCTTGGGAAGGACAGGACACCGCTGGTCTGTTTACTGTGTTTCATGTCATATTTGCAGTGAGCAGAGCAGGGACATGGAAAATAATCCATTTCCTGGTGACAACTGAGTGTCTCCACACGGCAAGGAGGGGAGAGAGGGGGCAAGGAGAGTGTCCCAGCACAGAGATGGGGTCCTGCAGCTCCAAAGAGAAACTGAGAGAGATGAGAGATGCTCTAAGGGCTGGAGAACCTCTGCTATGCAGACAGGCTGAGAGAGCTGGACTGGTTCAGCCTGGAGAAGAACAGGCTCCAGGGAGACCTTAGAGCAGCTCCAGTGCCAAAGGGAAGAAGAAAGAAATCTGGAGAGGTGCTTTTTACAAGGGTCTGTAGGGACAGGACAAGGGGGAATGGCTTTAACCTGCCAGAGTGAGAATGAACAAAGTTATGGCAAAGGGAGATGTGGAAGCATGGTGGAAGAGAGGGAGTGGAGCTGTGCTCAGAGCTCAGGAGGTGCAAACCCATAGGCTACAATGAAAAATAGGTAAGTGACTTTTGAAAGCATTGGATGGGAAGGTGGTATCTGTGGAAGTGAATAAAATCCTATTGCCCAAATTCCCGGAATGAGGGTCACCAGACATTGTAGGTTTTTTGCACATGAGGAACCTCAAGCATGTTGAGGGCTGCAAAAAGCATGGCTCTGTGTTTCCCCTAAATGGCTTTGCAGTGCTGTGAAGGACAACCATGAGCAACCTTTTATGTGATTTGGGTTTTTTGAAGATGGGGATGGGGATATTTCTCCACTGACAACACAAACAGCAGCAAATCTTTCTCACTACTGCAGCACTATCCTGAACCCCAGCTTTAATGTGGGGGCTTCACAGCATTGGGCTATGTGTCCAGACTGATGTAGCCAGTATAACACAAACACTCCTTGCAAAAAGAGGAAGGGATTAAGGTACTGAAAGTGGGAATGAAAATTGAATTCATAAGATACAATAAATAAACTTCAATTTCTTTCTTTATTTATTTAGTACTGCATTTAGTTGTAGTTTCCTTGATTTATTTGGCCTATAGCGGGTCTGCGTGTTGATTAGGGCTTGCATTTTCCTTTGAGGACTTCCCAATCCTCCCTCACATCAATGGCATTTACAATACCCCAGAAAATCAGAATTAATCTGTGGGAAGGGCAGAAGCCTAAAGATGTGCTCTGGAGCTGACATCTGACTCAAATCCCTTTGAATTTGAAGAGGAAATGAAGTGTGTTCCAGGCTGACCTTTCTAATCTATCTATAGTACTTTGATGTTCCTCGACTAGCATCTGAGGACCTTCCAAATTTAACAGTTTTAGCTGTCAGCTACCTTACCAAAACAGGAAAGTTCTGTGCTCCTGTGACTGAGCCCTCAGCTCCTTTTAGAGACAATAGAGAGAAACAATTATTTGGTGATTCATCCGACCTATTTTAAACATCAACTTCAGGGAAACTTTAATCATGACCTACAAAATGTCTTTCCTCTCCATTGACTGTGGAGAAGTGTTTGTCACATCATTGACATCTGCATTTACTCAGCCCAAACTGCATCCAGAGAAACTAAAGCCCAGACTCGTTTTCTTCATTTCATTGGAGTTTGACATTTAAATGTCTTCCAAATCTGTGCATGGTTACACAGACAGGGGAAGTAAATCCAGGGCTGCATTCCATGCATTATCTTCCTTCTGGGTCTAGCATAAAATGAGAAATGGTTTGGGTTTAGCTAATGGTTTGGTTAAAACTAAATTGTCCAGAAAAGCCAATATGGTTTGAGTTCTTCTGCTCAGCCGAGCATCAATATCCACAGAAGATCAAATCTCAGTGTTAGAATTCCTCTGTGTTAGAATTCTTGCTCAGAATCATATGATCATTTAAAACTCAATCCTAACTCTAATTTGCCTCAAATTTGCACCACACCAATCTACCTAAAATCCCATCTTCCCAGACTGTTTTGCTTCAGAGATTTACATTTGAGTCTTGTCAGAAAGTCTGAGCTGCCAGCCCCTACTGCAGGTTAGATGAAGTTGCACAATAGGGTTAAAATGGTTTACAAGATTTCTCTGTAGTGATACATTAATTATTATATTTTGCAGTCAATTTCCCTTTAACTCAACTAAAACATCGTATTTCCCAGAGGGATAAATATCATCTTGCCTTTCTCTTCCCTTCATCTATGCCTCTTCCTCCCTTCTTCCAGTAAAGCAACTCTTCTCCTTCACTGGGGAGGTAGAAAGAGGATTTCCACCCACTTCTACCTTGTAACTGAACCACAATTCCCATAATGAAGAAGCAGATGTCCAGTCCATCTTTCATGTTCTTTTTACTGCCTTAATACTCCTTCAGTTATCCAACTACATATGCAGCTCTTCGTGGCGTTGCCTTCAAAACACTCTGAGCTGCTCCAGAGCTCTTGACCTCTCCTGTCTCAGACCCTCTGCTCCCAACTCCTGTCAGCCCTCAGCTGCCAGACTCAGAGTTCATTGACTCTGCCTGGTACCGAAGTTCCCTAATACGTTCCTTTATAAGATCCTGAGTAAAGGTCCTAAGATCTTGGCAGACTTCGTAATGATGTTCCTGATGTTCAGCTTTGTGACAACATATTCATGGAAATTCCACTCATTCCTGGGTTGCAACAAGGAGATGGAATAGACTGTTGCACAGAAAAATAAAAGAAAGAAAAAGGAACATTTTGGGTAAAAAGGCTGTTCTAATGCTACTGGATTTGGAAAAGGAGTTTGTATTTTAGCTGGCCAGGTGTTTGCAGCAGTTGTATTTCTCATTTCTTTCTAAAAGTCTGGTCAAACTAATCACTAGGCTGTCAGAAATAGAAAAAGAGAAACCAACCAAACAAAAACCCCCAACCTATATGTGCTTTACATACAGAGAATGTGCTATTTGCACAGAATGTGCTATTTGCACAGGAGCTTCTTCTGTGCAAATAGCTACTGTCGTTGAAGAGCCTGGCCTTACTGCACATAGAATCACAGAATCATAGAATGGTTTGGGTTGGAAAGGACCTTAAGATCATCCAGTTCCAACCCCCTGCCATGGGCAGGGCACCTCTCACTAGACCATGTCACCCAAGGCTCTGTCCAGCCTGGCCTTGAACACTGCCAGGGATGGAGCATTTACCACTTCTTTGGGCAACCCATTCCAGTGCCTCACCACCCTCACTGGAAAGAACTTCTTCCTTATATCCAACCTGAACTTCCCCAGTTTCAGTTTAAACCCATCACCCCTCGTCCTTTCAAACCTTTCATTTTTCCCATGTGCTCAAACCAGTTCAGTGCTAACCAGGGCTTGACTGTGAATGCATTGAATCTACCAGACCTCTACCACTGCTCCAGTTGAAGAGAGTTAGGACAAACATTGTCTTTCCCAACAATGAAGAGCTAGTTCTAGAACCTGCAACTTGTGGAGGGTTGGGACTTGGTATCTGCTCTGCTTTGGGTGACCCAGACTCGCAAGAACATAAAGAAAGAAGCAATTTAATTCAACATGGAAATGTTTAAGATAGGAGTAGTAACAGGGAAAGGATTAGGAGGTAGCTGGAAATTTGGGACAATTTGACAGAGAAGTTGAGAAGGATCTAGATTTTCATGTGAGACTGTGACTTTGGGGATCTGGTTCAGGGCAGGCAGTCAAAGGTGCAGACTTGGGGTCAATGCAGAAGTGACACAAAGGCTGAAGAAGGGAATGCATGCCCAGGATACCCTCCTCTCCTATCTCTGTGCGGAGATGAGGTGCCAGCTCAGACCACTGGTGATGGACACCAGCCCAGGTGAAGGGTGAGCTAAGAAGAGGAAGAAAAGCCAGTAAAAAGGTAACTGGCAATGGAAGGAGATGAAACCTGGACTGACAACCCTGGTAAGTGAGCCTGGGAGAAAGAAGATCTTGCATTCATGGTCTTTTCCAAGGAACTTGCGGCTTCATTCAATGTTTCACATAGGCAGGGGAGGAGTATTTCCCACTGAAATAGTGCAGGGGTGGAAAGGGGTTCTGGTTTGGCACGTTCACACAAGCCTGTGTACCATGACTTCATGATTTTAACCTCTAATTCTTTCTTTTTTTCTGGCTGGATGAAGTTTTACTGATTCATGGATCAGCTCCTCCTTACAGGCTGTCTCCAGGCAGAGACCCACTCTCACCAGCGTGCTGATCTAGCACTTTTATAGACACCTCTTGACTTTGACCTTACTAGGAAAAGCTCTTGATGTTTGGACAGTCATTAAGCAAGAGAAAGGGCTGAACATCACTTATCAACCTGTGGGTAGACATGGACTAGCGGGTGGATCCACAAGACATAAATCCCACACAGTTTAAAAGACCAGGGTCTTGTTTTTGACCTGCTGGTACCCAGAGCACACAGCAGCTGGTGGATATTTCCATTTCTGACATAAAAATAGTCCTTGGCCTTGACACTTTTTGACACAAAACTGTGATTTTGTTTGTGAGAAGGTTGCTCCCTTATCATTTGTGTCTTCTTGAGAATAGGTTGTATCCAAACATGTTACCTTCCTAGGCTGGCCTTGCTCAGGCCCATTGGCATTTGAAGAGTTTTCCAACACTCTGAAGGAAATGGAGCCAACTTTGTTTCCAGGCTCGTATTACTCATCTTCTTTATCTCTTGGCTAAAAGCTTTAACGGATCTGTTTTGCTGGAGCATTTGAGGTTGGAGGCTATGAAGAACTTCAGAGGTGTTTAATAGCAGTTTTGCCACTGATCTGTTTGATTAAAAGTAAACTCTGCTCACAATACTGCATGGAACTCTGCTGATCTATTTTTACTGCATCACAAATAAAGCTGAGGAGAGGGGGAAATCCCACTGACTAAACAGGACAGGACGTGCGGGAAGGATGGAACACGTCTCCATCCTGTATTACCCAGGTACTCATTAACTCTCTGATAACCAGTTTAGACAACACAAAGTGGAATGTCTCCAGCATCAGATGGTAGTAATGAGGAAGAAAGAGGAGTGTGGTAGACAAGATAAAACTTGGCATGAGAATATACAGAGGAATTTCTGCTGATTAGGGCAGAGATCAGAATCTGAGAATCCTAAGTTTAACCATTCCTTTGGTTGTCAGGAAGTGTCTGAGAAGTATAGGGACAATGTTAACTCCCATCTCTGGCTACATAGCTGGTCCACCCTCAGAAAACCCCGAACTATCTAGTGATGCAGTTTCTGATTTAGCTCAAGTGATGCAGTGTCTGCAGGGTAAAACCACGCTCCACATGTACTGCTGACCACTGTGGGCACCAGATGTAACACAGTTTAAGTTTTCAGTCTCCATACTGTTCCGAAGTTCAGAAACGTGAGCATCCTCCTGGCCCACACAGCTTTAACTCAAGGTTGATGTACACTGATAAAACTTCTTAATTAAACACCACCGTGTGCTGGTGTCCCAGAGCGTTACAACATCGCCTCATCCTCTGCCACAGGGAACATTCTCTTGGCATTTTTTAATAAACAAAAGGCAAACTTTGGCACTGGTAGTGTGAAAGGTTCATTCCTTCGAAATAATCAGTTACCTTCAATATCCTTCTGGGTGCTTGAAGGGAAGGCATCATAATGAGGAAAGCATTTTCTCTAATGAAAAGTCTCTCTGAGTGAAGCAGAAGAATCTTATTGACAAGGATCCTACATAGGTTTTCATACACTCACTGTGTAGATAGACAGATATTTTTGGAATGCATCTCCTGATGAGATATCAGGGCTGTTATTAATTCTGTCTGTCATTTTAACTGAAAGCCAAACAAATTGCACAGAGTGGATGAAGAGCAAACGGAAGCCTTCAGTGGCAAGTAGCACGAGAGCCCCCAAGATCAAAGGAAGCATGCTTTCTCTTTTACATGTTTTTTAATATACCATGTTCTGCCTTGGTAAGAACATTTCACAGGCACATATCATGCACTAAGCAGCAAAAACATGTGCAGAACTCAGAAGCTGCAGACTTTGATTTCCGTGTATATTAAAGAACATAGTAACAATGGTCTCCTGTGAAGTGTTGTGAGATCTGAAGCCAACATCTGCATTAAATTCTGAGGGATCATGTGAAATAGTTCGTTCAATCCTGTGTCCTGTTCCTGTTTTACCTTCAGCCTACAGATCTATCACAAAAGGAAGCATGCATTGCTGGGCAGATGGTTTCCTATGGCGGGAGATGGTGTGACCTGGTGCTGACGATATTTGGGACTTTGATTCCTGATTTAACTCTTCCATTCAAACACGCAAAATATTTCATATCCCAAACAGAGGATTTCTACTAAAGCCTTCCATAAACCAACTTCACAGACTGGTTTTGTAATCCTTCCAGATTGCAAGAGTCGAAAGTGGGAGGAAAAAGAGGGTGACATTATTTTTATGGGGCAAAAGAAAAGATTCTTCCATTTCCAGATGTCTCACAGCCCTTTCAAGTGTAGAGGAAGGTATTCTGACAGCAGATTTTATGATTCTTGGCTTCAGAATCACATCAAAACCGTGTTTTATCTGACATCAAAAGAATGAGCTGTTTTATCGTCGTGATGATGCTAATAAAGATCTTGTGTCTGCTCAGATTAGTAACAATGCAAATAAGGCAGCTATAGAGAATAAAAACATCACAGTTATGTCCTTTAGGCTGTATCTGTGATTTATCAGCTTCTAAACAGTCCTCTGTATGAAGAAAGAGAACCAATGCAGTGTTTATGTTCTGGATTAGAGCTTAATAAAAATGACTTTATACAACTTCTTGCTAAGCCTGAAACCTAGATAATGTCAAGTTTTTGTCCCATAAGACCCTCAACTATTTTGACAATACACTAAAAAAAGCTGTGCCCAAAACTGTAATCTTAACTGCTGTAATTCTTGCTGGTGAGCATTAAACTAAAGATAAAAATGAGCATGATGAAACAGGCCATCTATTTTGCCCATAATTTATTGCAGATTCTTAGCATTGCTCAAGCAGCAATTTAATTTGTAATAATTGGTTTTGGTGGACTTCATCTAACTGGATTTCAGCAAAGCAATTGAAACGGTGCCATATAGGGAACTATTAGCCAAAGGGTCTGGCTGAAGCAGAGACAAAAGGTGTTGAAAGGGGAACTGTCAGGGTAGAGGGAAGTTACGAGCACAGTTTCTCAAGCTTCGCTCTCAGCCAGTCTTAACTAAATATATTCTCCAATAACATTCACACAAGAAAAAGGAGCACATTAATGAAATGTGCTGATGACACAGAGCTGGGAAGAGCAGCAGAATGTCTCACAGGAAGAACTCAGGGAGCCGATTACTGAGAAATACCCTAAAGATATTTCATTATACAAAGCTTAAGATCATCTACTTAAAAGGGGATTGTGTTTCCTGAATGAGGTCTAGTGGAAACAAGGAGACAGAAAGTCTGTTTTTATGCTGAAGCCTGGGAAATGTGAATTTCTGTGTCTCCACAGTACCTACAAGCTTGAGTCCAGCACAGGCAGTTAAGGTTCTTAGCACTGGCAACAACAGCAGTGGCCACAGGTAGGTGGGAAAAATAGAGGTATTTGTTGGTACCTGTTCATAAACAGTTACTTCATTGCCACTGTCAACTGAACACATCTCACAGCTTCTTTCAGGTTATTCTCTTGTTTAAGAGATGCTAAATCATTACTTCCCACGGGAGGAAAGTGGCAGGTATTGAGTGGTTCATCCATAAAGGTGAAAGTGTGGCAATCCTCCTCCTGCTTCATTAGAGCCAGAGACATCCCTGGGCACAGGGAGGAGTCCTGCTGAGCAAAGCTGAGCTCCATCCACCTGCAGAGCTCACTCAGCCTAACCCTTTGCTCCAGGGACAAGACGTTTCAGAGTTATCCGCGCATCTGATGTGTTCCCAGCATGAAGGGCTGCTTTTCCCCCACCCACACGCTCTGGAAAAGTCTTTCCTGCCCTTTTCATTGCCCACAATGATCCCTCAGAAGGGCTGGCTGGAGAGAAGTGCTCCCACACGCCTGGTGACATTTAAGCCGTGTGGCAGACCCCTTTGCGCACGGATCCCGCTCCCACCCGACACAATAGCAGACTTTGGTGGATGCGGGATGAAGCCCAGTGTGACCTTTATTTCCACCCCACGCTGCTTTGCTGAGTGAAGCTTTTGTGAGACAGCAGAGGCCAGAAAACCCCTGTCCTTCCACCTGTTTCTCCAGCCTCTGGTCCCACGGCCAGTTGACCCTGTGCTGCAGTGATGTGTACCTGCTCACATACTCCTTTCCCCATCAGTAATGAAACAAGCCGCTGTGTGCTCCATTCAGAATGAACAGAACTGTGATAAGTTCAGGTAAAACATGACTTTTGGACAAGAAAAATGCTGTTGATACAATCACAGAATGGTTTGGGTTGAAAGAGACCTCAAAGACCATCTAGTTCCAATCCCCTGCCAAGGGCAGGGACACCATCCTGCTTCCCATGAGGACCAGAACACCCCCACAGGAGAAGTTAACTTCAGCAGGGTCTGATTGGAAATTCATTAAACAGCTTTTTACAGCAATTCACAGAAAACAAAGCTTTTTTGAAACATCCTGATTTCAAACAAGTTTTTATCAGAAAGGTTTCTTTGACCCAGGTGGGAATTTCTGATCAAAATCAAATCAAGTGCCACCTGCCTGTGCCACAATGATCAGAACAGCCAAGCTATTGGGTGTCTACCCTCTTTGCAGCAGGAAAGAGTAAACATGCCAGTTGAGTAGGTTTTCTGAAGTGCACCTTATCCCTTCCTCCTTAAGGATCTCCATTCTTTTTCATCACAGGAAGTTTTCTTTTCCAAGAATGGTCAGGAACAGAAAAAGAAGGATGGATACAGCAGGAAAACACTGAAAAGGAACTGTTTGTTCAGGTTTAGGCTCATCTAAACCACACCATTTAAACCCACTGTTTTCTGTATCATGGTAAACAAAGTTCAACTGCAGCTCACAAGTGGGACTTTATGTTAGACAAGGCTTTGATGAACTTTTGCAATTGTGAACATTTTTGTCCTCTTCTGACCTGTCCATAGCAGTAAATACATTCTGCTTCACAGGTATAGGATGAACACTCCCCAGAAATCTAAAGCATCGTTAAATTAACTTCTTCATGTATGCAACCTGTGGGAAAGCACCAAATCTGTGATAATGCAGCATAAAATAGTTATAGGAAATTGTTTAGGAGAAGCTGGAAAAAACCATTATAACTTATTACTGCTGTCACTCCAATAAGAGCAAACAACCTTCACATCACATGTCAGTATTTCATGAACATGCTGTTTACACTGGAATTGGTCAGGCTTGCCAGGAAAATGCTCTCTCCTCACCAAATCGGCATGACCAGTAATTTCCCAAACTGAAATGATCAATTGCAGTTAACAGGTATCAGGTATTTTCAATATATATGCTATTTAAATGGAGTATTTTTTATCATGAGCACTTGGTTGGTGAGTAATCAAAGTGTTTAACTTCTTGCAGACCTCTGCTTACACATACTTGTCTTTTAAATGGAATTTATTGTACAAGAATAAACACTGTCCACAAAAATTTGCAGATGAACATTCATTGTCTCCCCTTGAGCCACAACCACTTAACTACTGTTAGAGATCTCTAGATAAAAAACAGTATGAGCCTGCTTCATGACTCAACCTATTCAAAAATCAATCCACAGCCAAAACACCACCGCTAATTTCATCCTGGGAATAATCAGTGCTGATAACAGTGTTTGGGGCATGCTAAGATGTTTCTCTTCTCTTGTTTAATCATTTACCTATAAAAGCCCACACTGCCTTTAACAGCAGGCACAAAGCACATGCAACCTAATAGTAGTCACTGTGTGAGACAGGAGAAAACATCTTGTGGGGGGAGATCAGGTTCCTAATTCTGATGTTACTGACACTGACACTTTGCTTGTGTACCTATGGGCAAGCCACAGTCTAAACTTCTCATACGTGCTGCACACTGGCTTCAGATTTGGTATTTACACACCCATTTTAATTTACTTCAGCTCATTATTTTTTATTCTATACCTAGTAGAACAGGGAATGGAAAGGAACAGAATTATTCATAACACCACCCCCCAGCCCCCCATACATGTGCATGTATACACAGCAACCAGCCCACTAGGAATCTTGCTCGTGGGACACGAATCATGTTGCCCTTTCGCTCTTTGCTGCTCTTCTCTGTCCACGCTTCCTTTTTGCTCCAGGGGAAGCAAAATGGTTTTTACCCTCCCATCATACTTCATCCACTCTTTGAAAGCTTCTCTTCTCAAGGCCTGTGCATGTTGCCTTGGCACGCTACCAAAATCCGCTAACAAATGGCAGATTAAGTGGAAACACGGACAAGAATTTCAAGCATGTATTATACTTGCTTGGAGTTCAGCGTGCAACTTTCAGATGAGGGCTGCCCTCTAACCAGGCAGGCCTGGGAATTCGGTTGCAAAACAATTACAGATGCAAGGAAAATACCTTTCCTCTGAGAAAGAAGCTTGATGATACTCTGCAGCCTGCAGTAGGCTAAGTTCACTGTGTGCTCTGGAAGAGCTCGGCATGGTCTGTGCATTCTCGAGCCTTCAGTTTCCACCTCCAACACTGTTCTCCAAGGGAGTTGTGTCACATTAACTACAATTCTACATACGTCAGCCTCTTAAAGATGCAGAAGCAGATTTTAGTCCTTTCCATTCACAACCAGAACAGCCCCTCTATACCCCTCTGCTGTTCTGCCTCAGGATACGAGAACACTGAGGCACTTGGTTCAGTTCTGCAGGTCATTGGCAGTCACCATCACCTGGACAGTGAAGTTTCTCATGTCATGCCTCCATAGAGTTGAGTTACTTGTGGTTCCTTGGTGAGCTATTTTGGCTGCACAGCCATCTTTCTCACAGGTTAATGTTCTGGTTTTTAAAGAGTCCTTTTTACACCACCAAAGCAAGTATACTCGGAATGCAGTTTCCAAACCTGCCTAGCAATGGCCCAGCCCCACTCAGAATGAATATGCTGGCAAAATTACCACCAACTCAGGGGAGCACAGTGAAACAATGCTGAGCTTTAGAACAATTCTGCCCATGTTATCTGTGATTTCCTTTTCTTTCCAAAACCAATCTGGAATGTTTGCATAGGGTGTACAGTACAAAGAGACTCTCCCACTCCTGATTACACTAAACTTGCTCCATATATTTTGTTTTTAAAAACACTTGCTCGCATTATTCTAGTTCATTTGCCTTCTGCACAGCTCCACTCTGCCAGTCATCATGAGAGATGTACTGTGCCCCTGTGCTGGGCACTGGTGAGGCTGCACCTCAAATCCTGTGTTCAGTTCTGGCCCCTCACTACAAGAGAGACATTGAGGTGATGGATCGGGGCCAGAGAAGGGCAACGGAGCTGGTGCAGGGCCTGGAGCACAAGTGTGATGGGGAAGGGCTGAGGGACCGGGGGGTTTAGTGTGGAGAAGGCTCAGGGGGAGCCTTATCACTCTCTACCTGAAAGGAGGATGGAGAGAGGTGGGGTTGGTCTCTTCTCCCAAGTAACAATCGACAGGACAAGAGGAAATGGCCTCAAGCTGCACCAGGGGAGGTTTAGGTCGGATATTAGGAACAATTCCTTCCCCAGAGGGTGCTCAGGCATTGGAACACGCTGCCCAGGGCAGGGCTGGAGTCACCGTCCCTGGAGGAATTTAAAAGGTTTGTGGACGTGGCTTGTTTAGTGGTTGACTTGGTAGTGTGAGGGTGACAGCTGGACCTGGTGATCTTAAAGGCCTTTTCCAACCTAAAGCATTGCACGATTCTGTGGAAAAAATCTTAATCTTTAGCCCAGTGAAGCAGTTGAGAACACAGGACCAGTGGATGGGAAATATGTCCAAAGAACCAGGACCGATGTTGTCAAGCCCACATGATCTCATGCACATCCAGAGATAAGGCAAGTTGTAAAAGTAGCAATTCCCACATCAAAAAGTAGAACATTTCTGCACTTCAGTGTTCCTCTAAAAACTGTGGGTCTCACTGCTGGTGTCAGAAGAGCTTTTTTCTTCCTGCATCAACTAGAAGAAAAAGAAGATGGACATGATTTATGACCTTATGCTGACGGGTTCGAATTCCTCCATAGTTTATTGACCCTACAGTTAATAAAAACAATATGACTTTTTAGTCTAATAGGTTATTTTCAGCTCTAAGTAATCTGAGCTCATGACTGGCTTTGGAACTGCAACCATCATATAAAAGCTAAGATTGATTATTACCATCCAAAGACAGAGTAATTAAACCTACTGGAAAAAAAATGCCTTAAAAACTACTAACAGGTGAGGACAAAAGCAAATTGAAGGAAAATAAACAGCACTGAGGATATTAATAAATCCGTATCTATCTTTACAAATAAGTAACTGGAATGAAATTGAAAGTACAACCCAAGTATAGCACAAATACGAGACTGTCTGCATTGGAATTCCATAACTTTTCTTTATTCACTGTGATACATTCAAACAAAAGTGCTCCCGATAACAGCCATAGAGTAAAGGAAATTAAAATAAAGAGGCAGAAAAAGACCATCAGATACATATGATGATTATTCATATTTCAAAGCATTAGTAACTGCTTGTATCTGAATGCACCAAGAGCCCACATGAGGGTCCAATTGTTTTGCACACTGCATCTATTAAAATAATAATCACAGGCAGCTCTAGAAAAATTGGTTTTCAGAACTAGAGCCAAAGCCATCATGAAGATAAAGCACCATCAGGCATATGTTTACAAATGCCATAGTAATTAGTAGAGTGTAAGAAAGGCTTAGCTGATTTAACATTTTCCTTGTATTTGTATAGCATGGGGAAGCTCTGCTTAGATTCATTCCTTCCCAGCTCTGCCATTTCACACCAGGGCCTTGCATTTGCCCCAAAATACCAAGAGCCATGAGCAACTTGGTAAGGAGGCAGTGAGAGATGGGTGGAAGAGAAACTGGAAGTGGAGGCAGTGTCTATCCTCCTGTTTTAAAAAGTAATATTGAACTGAACCATGTTACTGTAATATGGTGGCACAACCCACCTGAGAAACTGTTTGTACAGACCACATTGACTTTCCAATGCTGTTTGCTGAGCTACAGGTTTTTGGCTGCACTGATTTTACCTATAAAAAGACAGTTCTTGTTTTAAACTCCACTTCTGCTGAAGTAAAAATGCAAGTCACTGTCATCCATGAGAGCAGAGCATCACTTCATAGCAAACTCAGACTGCACCCTATAACGTGGTTCCATTTCAAGTGCATTTGCCAAGAACTATTTGTGACTTGACAGTTTGATGGGGAAGAGGATTTCTAGCCCAAACAATGTGAGAAAAGTAGGTCAAGATGCCATACAAATTACACTGGCAAAGGGATACAATAGAGAGACATCTATAAATCCAGGGTCCCTCTACCTGGTGTAGGTAGAACAGCATGGATCTTAACAAAGAGGGGGAAAACTCAGTAGAACCCTTGTCCTACTCTACCTGCTTTGCAGGCAGCAATTCAGATGGCCATCAAGACCACAGACAGGCTTTCCTTTGAAAATCTGAGTTGCTGACACAAGTTTTTCCTTAAAAGATCTAAGTAGGTCATAAAACAGAAAACAAGCCTCTGTCCCCATGTGCCTTCTGCAACAGTATATCCATAGGGACCCTGCTAGGTGAAAGACTATGCCCCAGCTCCTATAATGATTTAATCCTATGTACACTTTGTGTTTCCCAAGGCAGGATGCAATGGCACTACTCATACGACCAAGATCATCTTCACAGTCAAGTCGTTGCAACGCCAAGGTCTGTTTGCTCAAAAAGCATTTTTCTTAACTCTGGTACTAATAAAGTCTCAAATCACTCAGGCCGAAAGGAGGTTAGAAATGTTACGCAGTTATTTACCCTTCACGCTATTTGTGTGGCGTTCATCTCCCACAGCGCATGCCTTGCCCTTTTCACACTCCCTTTCTCATGCAGGAACACAAAGCTGTGATGTTTGAGTTGCAAACACCATTAAATGCCCCTCTCCAGCCCCCAACAGCATAGAAATATTTTCTTTTAAAGTTCAGATCAAAGCATTTCTACTAATCCTAGGATTTATTAAAACAAACATTGCAGACATGAGATAGTCAACAGCGTCCCTTTTGAGATTCTTTGGAGACGGTTCTGATTTCATGCTGTTTAATGATCCGCCCCTAATTAATCTTGAGTTGCTCAGCTGCAAATTCAACAAGTCCACCTGCTCCTTCCCCACCCAAGGTCCCTTTCTCCCCAGCGTGTGGCAGCACCACACAGCCCCTCTCCTAAGAACAAGGTTCGCATCCCCACGTTACAAGACCATCTCACAGATATTTGCAGCAAAAGTCTAGCCTTTCCTCAGATGAGTAATTAAAACCAGTCAGTAAGTGCTTTCAAGGAGTTTCATTGTCTTTATCCTTCCCTGCAGTCAAGGTAGTTGCCTTTGATCCAGTAACAGATCTGTGCGTATTTGAGGGGGGTGATGCGAACGGCTACATTGAAATCCTGGGGGGTGCCGTTCATGTCCACCCACTGATGGCCTGAAAATATTCCAATAATTTTACGCTCCCATTTGTGGTCCTGCCTCTTCCACATCCTCACGTACACCCCAGACCCACTCGCACCCGGCTGGGCATCGCACTGCTGGTACAACAGGTCATACGTTTCATCTTTGACATCACAGAAGCGGTAAACCAGGTTTCCAGGACGATCGTTGTCGTAGCCAGAGAAGTGAATCCTCCCTCCAGGCAAGTGTCTTGCTGGTGGACTCACACCTATCTTCATAAACTTTCTTTTATGAGGCTTCTTCAGCTCCAGCAAGGCATAGTCATAATCCATGCCAATGTCATTGGCATTGCCTTTGATCCAGCCTTTGGGGACATGTGTCCGTTTCACTCGGATCCACTGGAATTTCATTTTCTCAGGAATTGCTGAGTTGGTGATATTGGCTCCTTTGCTGCCATCTTTCAGTTTGGGCTTTAGGAAGCCCACCCGCAGTTTCTGAGCTCCTTTGACGTAACTCTTGCCGTCATGGATGCAATGAGCTGCAGTAAGAACATGCTTTTCAGCCACCAGTGTGCCCGTGCAACCTGTAGATAGCTTCACCGATGTGGAGAATGGGTAGTTCAACAAGAAGTCTTTCCCAAAAATGCTAAACCTGCTGTCATAGCCATAGATCTGCCTCTTAGTTCGAGATTTGCCTTGAGACCCATCGCCACTGTTGCTCAAAATATATATGCCCACCTCTGTTTCAGTGAGGCTACCATTAGCATATAAGGTTTCATAGGACAGGTAGTTCTTCACTTCTTCATAAGTTGGCAGCGGAGAACTTTTGTGGCAAGCTGGGCCACAGGGAGATACCACTTCCAGTCTGGCTTCAGCATCGAACTGTGGTTTGTCCAAGTTAAGGGTAGACTGTGGCAGGATAACTGGAACTCTGTAAGATGGCCAAGTTGGCTTCCAGTGAGAACTGGAGGGCATCACATCTTTAGCAGCACACAAAAGGAGGATTAAAGTGGACAAGCCTGCCATCCTGAACGCCAGTCTGTGGAAAGCAAAAAGAAAGTCCAGTTACTTACCCAAACATGTTGCAAGATTAATCTACCCTGCTAAGTAATGGCTTGCTAACTGGGTATAATATAGTAAGGACCAAGTGATTTGACTGGAGCCAACTATCATTAAGTACTTTTCTCAGTGTTAAACTAATGCCTTAACCTGGATCCTGAAACACGTGCCCCAGGTTAACGCTGAAACACAGGGCACTTAACCCTTAGGCGTGCTGAGCCACCAACTCCAGCTGACATCAGTGAGGAGTTACAGTGTCTGTCTTCACACAGTGTAATGAAAATTCAGACCCTGCATGCAGAAACCAGAGCTCCTGCAAGGAGTCAAAGTCTTCCGCTGGATTACAGTAGTCTCTGAAAGCTCCCACCTCTTCTCTGGCTCTGCTGAAAGAGATCTTTAAATCACCTCACACCATCTGCTCTCTTAGCCAGAGACATCAAGCTGAGCACAGGAACAGGAGGGTGGACAAAGAAGATAACCTGGACAGGAGCTGTTGCAGAACATGACCACACAGGAGACTTGCTTCCCCTTGCAACTCATAGCAGTGGAAGGTTTCTGCTCCACGTAGCACTTGCTCTCCCCTAGGCTTACATGAGAAAGGGTGGTATGAGTACACACGGGCAGCTAATGAAGTGAATTTACAATTCTCAATGGAATCTTCAGTTAACATACTGGCTTGTTCCTTTAGAAACTCAATTAATTACTAATGCAACCCACCCCCCTCTGAGCGCAGGGAGGCAAATGGGACTGTAAATGTGTTTATGAACCACAGGCAGAGTGCTTCAGACTGCAGAGAACAGCGTGCACTAGGACTGTGTCAAGAAAACGTGCAACTTTAGTGTATTTGAAAATTAGCCATACAGCTGAATCGCTGCAGGAGGCATTGCCCTGGGCAAGAAGGCAGGCAGGATCTCCCTCACACAAAGATTATTCAAACAATACTTCACTATTATGTTGAGCTTACGCATGTTTAAAATCCTGCTGAGGTTACACTGATCACAACTGCAGGATCATTCCTGAAATACCTCAAACCAGGAAACCAAAGCAAATCGCACAGGAGATGACCACAGCTATCTAAGAATAAACCAGAAAAATACTTCTTTCCAATGCTTTTTGTAGGAATACTCCATCCCTAACCTGCACTCAAAAAGACTTCTCAAGCTACAGGCTGCTAATGTCCAAAGGTGTCCAACTCAAAGATTGCTACCTGTAGCATCCTTTTTGGGAATAGGGGCTACAATTAAGGCACACAATATTCAAAACATCAATTGACTCATGCACAATATCAAAACATTCCCATTCCAAAAACCAGACGTAGGTGAACAGAGCTGATGCTACTGATGCCCACAAAGGCAAGTACTGACTCTTTTCCCAAGTAACAAGTGACAGGGCAAGAGGTAACAGCCTCAAGCTGCACCAGGGGAGGTTTGGGCTGGATATTCGGAACAATTTCTTCACTGAAAGAGTTGTTGAGCATTGGAACAGGCTGCCCAGGGCAGGGCTGGAGTCACCGTCCCTGCAAGTGTTCATAAACCATGTAGATGAGGCCCTCAGTGAAATGGGTTAGTGGTGGCCTTGGCAGTGCTGGGGCAAAGGTTGGACTTGATGATCTTTTCCAACCCGGTTGATTCTCTGATTCTTCCAGAATTGACCAGACATTCTCTTGCTAATTTCTTCTTTAACAACCAGGACAACTTTAAAGGGATGTATTTTGTTCTAGAAGGGTTAAGCTCTATACCTGATGGGCAAGTCATGCTGGAAAACACAGGCCATTTTAAACATGAATCAGAATTGCATCATTTTGGATGTCCCAAAAGTGGAAAATACTTGCTTTTGCATTCTAGGAAAACCATCAGCTCCTCTGGCTCCTTCCATGTCAGAGACTAACATTGGATGTGGCTGGGTTTTGCAAGCTATGAAATGAGGTAGTCTCATGTTGGTATAATCAACCATACTCGTGTGTAACAGTGATTAGGAAAACACAGAAAAAGAAGGTAACAGGGACAAATGATACCCCTCCATCTCCAGAAAGACAATATACACTAGTACAACTGTTAATTGTCCTACCTACGACAGTGAGGGCTGTATGCAGAAACCTTTACTGGTCTCCCAGTTAGAAGCTAAGAACAGGTTAAATCACAGTTACGCTGTGCCTCAGCTAGCAGATCCCATCATTAAGAACACATATTTATAAGCAGTCTGCTCTCATGTGCCTCATACCAGAGGTATTCCCACAAATTACAGTTGAAACACTCCTGACACAGGAATCTCCGTCTAAATTGCACCACTCACTCATGCTGCTTCTCGGATCTAAAAATCATTCATGCTCACAGAGCCAGTGCTGGCCTCTGGCTGGTTTATTTAGCTGGCAGGGGGAAATTAGAAGTGTCTTGTCAGTTGCTATTTGCACAAGCAACAAGGTTCCCTCGTGTCTGTCAGCACAGCGACCTGGTGAAGGGACTGTGTGACCAAAAACTTCGCTGCTTCCCCCGAGAGCATCATCTGGGCTGAGAAGAGAAATTACCTCTGCATATCCCTACCATCAGCACTGCAGCAACGCCAGCACTTGGAAAGGCAGTTTCAGTCAGTAGAGGGCAGTCGCCCTATGAAGAGAGCGAGACAGCAGCTGGGGCTTACATTGATCCCAAAAAAAGGCTTCGGGAGATGGTATCTGCGCTGTGCTCTCTAAAGTGGTCCCACTTTATGCCTCTGTGCAAGCCTTCCCACACCCCTCGCCTGCTGCTTCTGTGCTGTGATCACGTTGATGATAAATGTGATGATAAAAAAGCCTTTTCATCAGCTACAGAACTTTGCTGTTATGTCAAATGCTATTAAAACCTAATAAAATACAGTTGTGAGTTTATACCGGACCATAGAAGCTAAACAGTGCTCACAAATCAAGGCATTTACTGAAGTCTTCATAGTTACATCACATCTGGAGACATAAATGGTAATAAATCAGCTCTGGGATGCAATAAACAGAATAAATATGTCTTATTTACAACAAGATGACAAAATACAGCATAGTACCTCTTTCTGTATAGATGCCTCCTCTTTGAAAAATAGCTAAGCAGAAAAATGAAGGAATATAAAGAGTAGTCTAAATTTAAAGAGAGACCTACCAGTTACGCTCTTCTTTCCTTTTCCTTCCTCTTTTCCTTTCTGTTTCAAACAAAACCCAAAAAGCAGCAAAAAAACAGTGTTAACACCCTCTGTGTTCAGCTACATACTCGTGTGTGACCCTGAGAGATGTTCTCAAATAGAACAAACCAGTAAGAAGCGAGGACTTCCCCCAACAGCCATCACAAACCGATACTGAATGAATTACGACGTGCGGCTCTACTGTAGCACTGCTCTCCTCTTTCTGTTTAAACTGTGTCATAAACTCAATCCACCCTTTGACTCAGTACAAAGCCCTGCTCTGATATCCAGCCTCGGAACCCCCCAGAAAGCGGTTTGTACATAATCACACTTGCTAATGGCATTAAAATGGTTTAGAGAATGGAAACAGTGACAGCTACCCCGGGGCTCCCCACGCTGCTGAAACACTTCACAGACACATTTTCCTGCCCGCTATGGGCATTCACGCCCTGAGAGAGATGCTGGTGAAAGAGAACTGCCTTGTTCGGGACGGGCATGAATCATTTTCTAATAAGCAAGTAATTTTTCTGGGAGAGTTCACCACTTCAGGGGTGGTTCTTGTAGTAAGATGGTAAATAACAATAAATCTTGGAACATCCAGTAGGAAAGCCAGGGAACCGAATGGGCTCCATTACATTTTTGACATGAAGAAAGTTTTTCCACAGAGCTGGAAGCCAGAATGATTAACATGGCAAAAGAAAACAAATGAAGAAAGAAAACCAAGACAGTAGCAGAGAAAAACCTGCCCCAAACCGAATTACAAAGGTGAACTAAACCACTGCCACTGCCGTGCCAAAATACCTCCGCTGCTTCTCTTAGTCATTTAGAACTTGTCAAAACACAGCAACAGTAATTGAGTTCTGCTTTTAAGAAGCGCAGAAGCCTTACAGCCATCAAAATCCGACGTCTCTATTAGCCTGCGATGCTGGGGGTGGTGTGAGCCTTACGCGCTGCACTGCGGGCTGTAAGAAGAGATGTCTCGGAAAACCTGAAACCAACTTTGGTACGGACAGGCCAAGGGTGTCTGTTAACACGCACAAGGGGTATCCTGACACGTGTGTCAGTGACACGCACACACACAGGAAAGGGATTGTGGTATGTGTTTACCACCTAGTCCGATTCCTACGGAGTAATTTTACTGTCTCCTTTCTTTC
>NW_009928620.1:52572-52805 GCF_000696875.1 Nestor notabilis
ACACCCCCCGCAGGCCCCAGCAGCCGCTTCGCTGAACACATCGTCATGTATTTCTTAAGTAAAACCCCCAAAATACTGATGTTTTCAGCCATGGAGATGTACCAAAGTAAAGGACCGCAGCGGCATAACCCACAAACTCCTTCTGACGCCTCCCGAGTGCGAAACGCAGCAAAGGCGAATCTTTTATCAGCTGTTTCCTCACCAGACGCCCGTTAGAAGTTGATCGCCGCCCC
>NW_009928621.1:0-15239 GCF_000696875.1 Nestor notabilis
TGGCTTCGCCCGCCGCCGCGACCCCGGGACCTGCTCCCACAGCCCGGGGCAGGGGGCACAGCGAGGGACGAAGTGGCGTTAGCTCCGGCAAGGAGGGAAGGTCTCCGGGGGGTGCTGGGTGGTGAGGCTTAGCCGCTGTGGGGATCAGAGCGAGTCGCTTGAGGGGTGAGGAACTCAGGAAGCTAAGTAGATGCGGGGATGTAGAAGTCCGAGAGTTGCTTACAAAGGTATGGCCCTTCCCAGGGCCGCTGAGGCTTCCGAGTTAGTTAGGGAAATGTAGACTCCAAGTTACTCCAGCAGCTGCAGGATCTTCCACCAGTGTGGCAATGGCTAACGCACCAAAACAAAGTACTAAAACCGATGTGGAATAAGAGAATGAGCCCCTCTGTTGTCTTCTGAAATCACTTTGATACCAGGTGCTTATTATAGCGGGAGAAAATTAAGAAGTACACTGAAATGCATTTCACAAATTAGTATCATCAATGTCAGACGTGCCCTGTAGTTGTAAACTATTAAATAAAAAAATCTGTAAATGAAAACTCACTGTTAATATGACATACACAGAAAAGAAATATGGGATATCTAAATATAATCTTTCTATGTCTTCTTGGTTTATAACCTTGGTTTATAACCTAGAAACACTCAGAAGCAACTGCAGAATTGGGTACATTTCATATATCTTTCCTATAGCTTCCAAGTGAAGACAGCAGAGTTCAAGCCTTGACCAGCAAAGTGTAAGCCCCAATATTTCCACAGAATGTTTACAGCAGAAAATCACCGGAGGGAAAGCAGCTGAAATGCCACCCATATGCTTTGTACATGGCTTTTTTTACAGTTATTTACAATTGACTTCCATATTTTGGTAAAACAGAGACAAGCAGCACAATGCTCCAGAAGGAAGGCAAGTCCCCTCTCCACACAATTCAGTTCTTGCTGTACTTGCACCTGCAACTTTCTTCCGTATTATCAGAGCCCCTAGACAGTAACCGGTGGATTCAGGGATATCTGGCTAATCACTGCTCCAAAAGCAGTCTCTTGGCTGGATCACCATTGTGTCTGAGCACAGTCATATTCACAAAGACACCTCAAAATATCTAGCTGAGGTATCTTTCTCCTCATCTGACAAATGGTTACTTACACTAGAAGCAGTTAAACAAACTGTAACTTCTTACTCACATTAAATGTATACAGTGAAATTCTACTGTCTTCATTCGTTCTCCTATTACAACCTCGCCTCTCCAACATAAACCCATTCCCAAACCTGCAGAACCTAAAGGCAAGATGTACTTGTGCAGTGTAGCAAGGAGAAAGCCTAAATTAAATCCCATAACACCTCCAGAACCCTATACACATTCACACAATCGCAAGATAAAAATGTCGTTTCTATTAGGCTTAAAGTTTTCCATAGCCGCATTTTCCTTCAATACAAAAGTCAATGTGAACAAAAGGAAGATATAAGCATAAGAAGAAAACTAAGATGGTAACATTTTCCTATCAGATCCTCATGATTTGCTATTATTATGTCCAGAATTCAGAGGATGAGGACCACTGGGAAGCCAGAAACTTACTGTAGTAAATTTTAAATTGATTTGAAGGCCAAAGAGTTAAATAACTTCATCTGCATGTCTAAAACACAGAGTAACAGCCATGTCATGGTAAATCCTTTGCCCATTAGTCAGTATATTGTGATTGTTTATTCTGTTTTTACCCTAAGAGGATTGCAGTGTTTCTGTCATAGCTGAATAATTTTAGCTTGCGTGCAGCTGCCACTGTTAGGAGTAGTGAGAAGTGTTAGTTCTAAAACTATAAAATATTTTCAGCTGTCCTTTCTAGCATTTTCAGTAAAGACCTGAAAAAGCATGGAAAAGCATGCTTACATAAGATGTAATTAATTGGGAGATACTAATTGCTAACACCAACCAGAACGGAGAATGTGAAAGACTTTAGCAAGATTTGAGAAGGAAGAAATGTATTCAGGTGCAAACTGCAATATCATCAGCTAACCCACCACCAAGAAAAATCTTCCAAAACACAGCTAGTGAATGCCAAGATGACCATCACATTTTCAATGGATCATAAATCAGATATGACAGCAGTTTACAAAGCAACAGTATTCCCAGAGCAGCCACTGAGATGCTGTAGAACAAATGAGCAGGTTTTATTGTGTTACAAGGAGGTAAGTGACATTTTCTAAAGGGATAGAATGATGCTGGTTTTCCAGAGATTGCTTGTGAGATCAGTGATGTCACAGAAAATTCACTACTAGAGAGACCTCAGAGTGAAACACTAAAAAAGATCTGAGGACCAGACAGAGTGGCATAGAAGGAATTGTTCAAGAACCAAATATGTGTACTTGGCTAAATAATAATGGGAGGAGATTTGATTAATATCTTCCACCAAAGCTACAGAGCATCTTCAAATATCTGAAGACTGCTACCAAACAGACAAATTATATGGGTGAGTTTGAGAAGTACAGATAACCAGATCACAGTAACTAAAAGAAGCCATGGAAGTATCAGAAAATGCTTCCTTGCAATAGTCTATTTTCAGAAAAATTATAGATTAGGCATAGTAGAAGCAGAATGACAGCTCTGAGTAGTCCAACACTAGGTTGGCTGGGTTACTAAAGAACACACCTTCAGAGATAATTCTCTGTTTGATCATGTGACAAGACAGCCCAACAGATTTTGACCTGAGTTTCTATGTTCATACAGTACTAAAATAGCTCACAGGCATGCATACACACACACGTATTTGGAAACTTCCACTGCCTACATGTGAGGAGATTTGGAAAAGTGGATTGCAGATACTGTAACTCTCCTGACCTCCTCAAGCTCCTCCCCAGGTTCTATTAACAGATAAAATAAAGTTAGTGACCCCTTTGCTGGCACAACCAGAGGAAGGAAAGTAATGCCCTGGGCCCCTCATGATGATCTTCTGCTGTCCAAAGATGACAAAGCATTCTAGAGGATGTATCATCAAAGGAGAGAATAACCATATGGTAATAAACTGGAGAGCATTTGGGGTAATGACAGGAAAGAATAGGACTGAGGTCTGCTGAGAAGCAGCATTTTTTAGAGAGACAAGGTCATGGGAATCAGAGGGTCAAAGGCAAGGCTTGCAGGAAGATCATGGAGTGAGCGTCATAAATTTATATCACTCTGTCTTGGAACTTAATGTTCATTGTTCATTAGAGTGGAACATGATGAAATTCCATCTGTAACTCCACAGGAGCCATGTCACTACTCAGGAACAACTACAAAAAGAGTGTATTTTGCAGCAGAACTTCTTACAGAAAGACACTAATCTTGAAGCACTGTTAAATGCTCTTGAGAGGAGATGTATACGAAGGGCAATATTGCATCTTATCCTCTGCATTAATGTAGGGTACAGAAGATTGTAGAATTTATTCTTCTCTCATGCAGAGGTCTCACAGGGCAACAAAAGGACAAGCTCCTTGGGAACTCATATCCTGTTCTAAGGAACAACTGGGCAAGAATAGGGATGAGCTAACACTTGACCAATGACCTGGTCAGTACAGAAGAGATACGCTGCTGTGACAGTGGCCCATGGCAGTAATGGTTTAGTAACTGCCTGGAACAAGGCAAGATGCATGGGAGAAACAGTATCTCTCAGGCTTTTCCTAGGTCTGATGCTAGGAGGGACTGTTTACATTTCTAGGGTTACCTCCACCTCTTTCCATGTCTCATTATTAAAACTGGTAACTATATTAATAAGAGACAGAAAAAAATTACCATGGAAGAAGTTATGCAGTGAAGTTATGTTTATACAGAATCATGAACACTGTTCTTCATCCTGGGTTGTAACTTAGGGAAAATGAGATGGAAAATGGAACAGAAAAATATCAGCATCACAGAAACTGGCTAGATAAAAAAG
The DNA here is from genome assembly GCF_000696875.1 of Nestor notabilis. Lineage (NCBI taxonomy): Eukaryota > Metazoa > Chordata > Aves > Psittaciformes > Psittacidae > Nestor > Nestor notabilis. The sequence continues at coordinate 3,898 of NW_009928621.1, forward strand.
CAGTCTTACAATCCTCCCATCTGTCATGTAGCCACATGAAAAATATGCTTTTTATCTTTTTATATATTTTATCAAAATATCCTTCTTGTATCCTAATGCTTGTTGTCCTTCAAGAATGGAGTCTCTAATCCAGTAAGAATACTAGACCTTTCTGATAGAGAATGTAATAGTGCAAGAAGGTATATAATTAGTCTTCTACTTCAAAATTGAGCACAACACTAACTAGTACACCTACACCAAGTCAACTACTACATCTACTCCTAGTCTTACCATTTTGTTATTATCTAAAATTTCTAGCCTTGTGCAACAAAAGTCTCCAAATAGACAATAACAACTGACTTTTAAAAAACATAGAGAAGACAGGAAGACAAAATCTATGACCAGTTTCTCATATATGCAAAAAACAATTACAAATGAAGGAACATTGTTTTTAAACAATGGGAATGACATGTGGAAAAGCAATTTAAATAGGACAGGAAGACAGACATGGAAAAGGTATCCTTTACCTCATATCTACTCTGAGACTAAAGAAATAACTACTTTGACCCACTGGCATCTTACTGTGCCAGACTTCAGAACAGAGATAATACAGGAAATACACATCTCCTTGTAGTCTGGTGATGAGATGGTATTTAATGCGTCTGAAATTAAACTCTCCAGATTGGATGTGCACCCAAATCAAAAGCATTGCTAAATTTTGTATTCTGTTTTACCTGGGACCCAGACTTTGACTGCAATGACTATGAATTTCAGTTGTACATTGAACACAAAAAAGTTATTGCATTGAGTCCCAGCAGCAAAGCTTCTAGAGAACAACCAGGAAGAAAAGAGAGGCCAAGCACTGGTGTGATGCTAGCGGCAGCTAGACATTCAGTAACGAATGATTGTGACAGAAGCTCAGCCTCAACTTTTCTACGAACATTCAAAAGGGCAAATAAAATCTGAAACATTGGCACCGTATTTCCTGTGACGGCCAAGCTACTACCTCATATCTGGTCCCTGTGCCTACAGAGCACACAGCCTCATGGAGCCTAGATTCTCTGCCTGCTAAAATAATACAACTTGCAACAACTGTCATTTAGAAAAAGAGTACATGATTTCTCAGGTGAGTATGAATAACCATGATCATTTAGAGAAGACACTTAACTCTTTTTCCCTCATCATGATTGGATGATCTTTTTTACAAGGAAAGAGATTATTTCTGAAACTGATTTTCTGAAGTGGAATCCATTGACTAAGCCTACAAAATTCACCCAGGAGAATATATCATCACCTCAAGCAGCTGCAAGTAAAACAGAGAAACCGAATTTGGTTCAGGGTAGGCAATGCTGTGGTGCAGCCAAGGCCAACAATTTTCATTACACTTTTTTTTTTTTACAACAGGACTGGATAAAGGAAGAAATATTTAACAAATATAACATCTATTCTTATTAACTATATGGTCTCAAAATTAGACTTTGGTTCACCTTTACCTGTAGAGATGCGAAAGCCCTACACAGAAGGAGAACAAAGTTCCCTTTATCAGTCCATGCTTGGCCAGACTGAACACTAGGTATTAATATTTCCTTTAATGAGGCTGCTTGAAAATATTTTCTTTGTTGGACAAGGTCTACTAAGAAAAAAATTCTTCCACCCACAAAAAAAGACGTAAGTGCTTCCTGATCTCTCCTGCCTTTGGGAATCCACTCAGCACGCACCAAAGTTTCCTACAAGTTACTGAAATATACTTGTGAGCTTAAGACAATTTGCTGAGTGAGACTGATGTGTGTGCTCAAAGGCTGAAATACTTCTTCGCAAAACCTTGCCTGAGGATGGCTGAATCATAACCTGAAGACTCCAAGAATGTTGTCAGTAGGCAAAATTTTGGAGTGACAATTCTGCTGATCATTCCACACAAACTACTAGTAAAAACTGCTGTATAGCAACTCAGTATTGGCACCGGGGTTCTTTAATTTCTTTTTCTTTTCTTCATGACATTTCTACTACCTTGAGTTGAAATTGTAGCTTTAAGTTCCTATTAATATAATCATTTATTCTTAGACATGCATAAGTTCAAAAACCATTTTTAATCTGAAGGCTTAGTTTGTGTGCTTAGAGATATGTTTAAAATGTTGGACATAATGTATGTAGCTGGCTCTAACACACTATGCATCTACAGTGCTGAAATGTTTTTCTCTCCTCTGTTTTTAAAAGCAGTGTAAAGACTGTGAACTTTCCCCTTGCCTGAAACAGACCAGATCCAAAAATCCAGGAGTAATTCCATGAATTACAGCTATTTATTCTTCCTGACTCAAGGACTTACATTGCTGTCCACTTCACTTGGAATCTGCAGACTAACATAAACAGTGGCCTGCTCATTTCTTCCCAAACACAGTTTAGTGTTTTAGCCTAGGATGCAAAACTGTAGTTTTGTCGCAGAGCAACAATTAAACACTAAAGCAACTCTGTACAGAAACAATCACATTGCCCCTGGGAAAAAGAGGCATTATTTGCAAACACTGGGATTGATGCAATAACTTATTCATTGGAAAAGTGACAGGGTTGGAACAAGAAAAGCAGGAACTTTCTTTTTTTTTTTCCTACAAAAGGCACTGAGAACAAACTTTGTGTGCAGCCTACATTCCCAGTTAAGAGAGGGGCAGGGTGTGATCCCTGAGGCCAAGTAACAAGGACTGAATTGCATCAAGATTGCTAATCCCCAGATCCTACTGGCTGTCCTCACACCACATAGTATATAGCCCCTGATCTTTGCTGGGTTACTGTAGCCCTAGGACATGTTTTCCTTATTTTCTTCCTCCCAGTTCAGTGTCTGAAATGAACTGTTATGCAGTCCAGAAGTGGTTTATTTACAGAACAAAACTAAAGGCACACGTCACATGCCACAGCCTGTGACATGAGGGTATGTGCAGGTATTTGAAGTTGCAAAGACTTTGGGCTAGCTTTGGAAAATTAGACAGGGCCACGAATGAAGTCTGGCCCTGGCTTGGGAATGCCTTTTCAGCATGCTCCTTGGAGCAAACTGTCCCCAGACCACTCCTGTGATTGGTCTTGGAAAGATCCGTTTGGAGCAGGCAGGAAATCAGCTAACACTTAAGCAGTTTGGACATTCATTCAGGGGTCCAGTGCATGAGAGAGATGCCTGACCCTCTCATTTAACAATACAGATGTACCTGTGTATCTGCAGTCAGAGACACATTTTTATGTTTTTCAAGGGGGAAAGACAGCAAGATTGTTACAACTGAAAAAATTACACTTGCAAATGAAAGGTTACCAGATACCTCTTCAAGTAATAGTTGATTCTTGCACTGTAGTCACCTTTGGACTCCAACCTACGTACATGATCTTTCTTGTCATACCTTCTCTCCCTTGAGCTCTCCAAACTCACTGTTAATATCCTCCTCTTCTACCTTTCTCCTGCAAGGGCCCTTAGCTCTGTACTGATTATGTTCTCCCTAGTTTCCTTCCTTGTCTTTTTATTAACCTTTTGGGATCTTAGGCCTGTCCTGCTTCATGGCTCATTGACCAGTTCTCATTCCTTGAGTTCTTTCTCAGAGAAACTCACGTCTGTTTTCCTTTAATTGCAAATCTTTTATGATTCTCTCAAACTTCCTGCATGAAAAACATTTGAATGTTTTCCAGCAGCACAGCTCTTCCAAAGCACAGTGCTGCCAGCATGGGTTATTCTTATTTACAAGTAAGGCCACTAAACTTAAGGAAATTACTTAAGAAAGAAAAAGTATTATCCAAAATAAGACTAAATCTGGTCCTTAATTACTTTTTTTTGTTTCCCTTGCAATATACTAATTGTTATTTATCCATTTTATTTAATGCATTTATTCCTTAAAACAATGATCTGATCCAGCAATCCCACACATTTTTACAGCCCTTTAAATAGAATATGAATTTGCTGTTTATGGATCCCCTGGTCACCATGTGTACACAGGTTATGTAGTCTGAAAATATTTGCAGATGCAATTACTGAAAACAAACAATGGGGGGAAAATGTGTATTACATTGGACCTAAGCTTTAACAAGATTATTGTCTTCTGTGGATGTACTGATATTTATAATTTTATCATCTGAGGAGGGAATCTCACTTCTGAAGAATGAGCCACAGTGGTTGAACAAACAAGAGCATTGTGTTCTTCCTGAGGGAAATCTACTGCCCTCTGCTTCTTCCATATTAGTCAATGCAATTCAGTTATTTAAGCACTCAGAACAGGACTTTGCCCCATACAAAACATAATTATTTTCTGCAGCTTATTCCCTGCAGCAGTGCTAAAGCATAAAGCATATTTTCATAGGGCAATCATGGTACTAATAGTCTCAACAGCACTTCCCATTACTACTCTGTCAACTCTCAAAACCTTTCCTCATGATTTAAGAAGCATTTTTTGTTTCTCCACTTCACAAATAGAAAAATTAAGGCACCAAAGAAATACAGCTTGTCCACCTGGCAAATCAGAAGACACACAGGAAACTCAGTGGAGATTTCCTAACAGCCAGAAGCAGCTTTCTAAAGTGGAGCAGATCATATTTCTTCCTGACACAAATGCCAGTTTCAACTAATAACTCTCTCTGTGGGTATCCAGAGCATGAAACTGTGGTTTTCCCTAATGCTTACAAGCCTCAGGAAAGCTCACCAACTTGAGATATTCAGGGGGCTACCACATGGCAGAAGTAAATTTTAAAAAAAAAAATAAATAAATAAAAATCACAAGGAAAAATTAAGAGTAATTTTTGTAAGGTGAATATGTGACAAAATTATGTTGCTGGCTGCCAAATTCAGCCCTTTTGGGGAGCATATCATTGACAAATTATAATCCAATAAGCAGAGAAAGATAAAAAACTTTTGCAACAATTTCAATTCTGTGTGATGGAGGAATTAAAAGGTTAGCTTTCAGTATCTGCAAACTGTTTCTGATCTCCATAAATTGTGCTGTCACTTTGAAAACAGGATGCATGCTTCAGAGTAAAGTAAAACAAACACACTGATTTAACACAACAGCAGCAGAAAATCACCCCTGACAGTGCAGTATTTTTCAAATAACACCCTACCCAAAGACAGCAAAGTACAAAGATAGAAGAAATAGGGAGGAACTTGTCTGAAATGATTCTCGCCTGACTGACACTTTACCATTAAAATTTCCACAACATCATGTCTGTTTTACATGGCAAACTATGACCAAGACTAAATTTTCTCATTTGCTGATGCTCATTTGCACATATTCATCAGCATATATCTGTATGTTTCATGTATTTAAGTGTTCTCCAAATCTGGGAACATTTCTGCCTGAGCATTTGCAACCTTGAGGCTTTTATGTAGTATCATATGTATTATACGTACAAAAGTAAGTGCATTACCCTTATTATTTCACTGCCAATAACTCTGATATTTTTCTAGTTTCTATGATTTCTGAACATTACCTAGAGTGTACTACAGCATTCTCACGCTTTTCAGACTGACTTACAACAGAAATCCCCCCCAAATTGCTCAGCCTTGCCAAAGGACAAGACCTCTGTCTTCTCCAAAGAGCCCATCTTCACCGAACATGCTTTATTTCTCTTGGTACTGGACATAAACATATGTTGTATGTGTGGCTTCAGCAGTGTAACCACTCCATTACCGTTCCATCATCCAAACCAGCTGCTTTCAGCTGCTCCTAGCTGTGGCGCAGCCTTACCCAGTACTGAGAAGAGGAAACCTGCTGGACTTCTACTGGCCTCAGTAATCTCACTCTTATTTTGCGGATGCCTTTGTTCCAATTGAGGAGGAATAACCAGGGAGGGGGAAAACTGGATTTCAAAATAGAGTCAGATGAGATAAAGATGGTGGGATACAGAAAGAGAATCTGAGTCTTTTAAGCCAGAGGATACAAACACAATCCTTGACATTACCAGCACTTGTGCATGTGAGTTGTCCCATTCACTTGAAGGGGACTGATCACATAGTAACAGCAATCAGAAGAGAACAACATGGGCTAACTAATCCTGCAGGCAAAGAAGCAAGAGGTGGACTGCTGCCTAACCATGCATGCACTCCCAGCCCTACCAAATGAAACCCCAGGTCTGTTGATTCTGCTGGTCTTGGCACCCTGCATGAAAGATCTCTCACCTTCAGCAATGCTCAGCTAAGGTGAGTTAATGCTTTAAATGAGTTCCTGCTGTGTTTGAATAAAAGAGAAATGCTGCCACTAAATAATAAGGAAGGGTGCATAGAGAAAGGAAAGAAATAGGCATGCCTGACTCACTACACAAGAAAAGCACTAGTAGTGGTCCAAAGAGCAAAAACCGGGTGAAGTTAGTGACAACCAAAAGGACAGAGAAGCACAAAGGAGGCACTGAGAGGCTTAAATAGTTTATTTAGAAGTTATTTCCTGTTGAGTTTGACTTCTGCTTCTTATGTCTAATAGTTTATTTCTGTCTTCAGACCCCATTCAGTAATAAAGACTTCTTGGCATTGCATGCTTTCCCTTTAGGATATCTGGCAAACTGCCAATATAAGGAAGCAGAAGCTGAGGGCTGAGCAAGTTTTTCTCTGTCTGAGATCCCATACCTGTGAAGTTAACCAGCAAAGATCCAAGCATATGCTATTCAACATGCATGGGCTATAGTAAATGATACTTTTAGTACTGCATACCTTGCAACCTCTGAAAGGTGACTCTTCAAAGGTGGCACTGGGATTGCTTGAAAACAGCCAAGAAGCCACAGTATCAGAAGGGAAGCAAAAGCTCACCACAAAAGATGTACCCATGCAGCCAAAGCTTATGCTAAAGGAGGTAAATCTCTATTGTTCAGCTCCACAGAGATACTTTGAAATAGAAACAGAGCTCAAACACCCAGTGTGACAGACAGGGTCCAGTGACTGATGACAAGTTCTTGCCTTGCCAAGCTGTCAAGTCTTAGACATTGAAAGTGAGACAAACAACCGACTCCAACCACACATTTTTTTGCAGCACTCTGCTGCCGACTCCTTCCCAAGGGAAGCTGTTCCCTTCCTGCTCCCCCACCTCTCCCGGTCACACTGTAGTTAACACACCCAACCTATTTCAGACCGAAATAGTGCTCACTCTCAGCCATTATCAATCACTGCGTAGATTTTCGAGGCTGTGGGAGTTTGCACAGTCCATGCTGGGAGGGGAACAACAAGACCCCACGCTGCCACGCTCCGTTACTCTCAGCTGTCTTCCACCGTGCTCTGGTACAGAAGAGTAACAACAGCACCCTCCGCTGGCCCAGGCCATGAACACACCGGTAGTAAAAGAGCTGACAGGAGCTGCTGCTACATCTGTTAAGCTAAATATAATATACTTTCTTACTAAAAACACGAACAGGTCATGCTCTCTAGAAGTGGCCTCCAGCTGCCTCCAGTCACTACACACATGCATACCTTAAAAGTAGAGGCAGACACTACAAAGCTTATGCACAGGAGGAGTACTTAATGTTAATAATGAGATTAATAACCTATGCTACCATACATGAAAAGATGTATTTCCCAAGTACATTGATCTTAATTAGCACTTTAGTTATAGTTATTTTTTCTTTTAATTTATCAGTGGCTGTACCACCTTTGCCTATCTGAGATTGAGCTAGGAGCTTGCAACGAAAAGTTAGATCAGGTATTATCATCATTGTATTTTTATCTCCAACATTCTAGCAATTTGATATGTGCAAAATTCAAACAAAAAAAAAAAAGAAAAAGGAAAATCTAAGCCACTACACATGCTGAAGACAGGGTGTCTGTGTGCATCAGAGTTTGGCAAAATTGTCTTTCATTTGATCCAAAAAAAGTAAATAGAGACTCTTTGTGATTAAACACATTCAGCGTATTTTAACTTGGTTTGTTTTGCTGTGTTTTTTTTTCTTTGATGATCACCTGTACACTAACAATCTAAAAATCTTTATTTTGTATAGGTACAGAAACTCTTTAGCCATATCGAGGTATCCAATAATAAACCCCCCAAAATCCATACATAATGGTCTACCTAAACCACTTCATGACCTCATTACATATTTCTTTGGGGGGGGGGGGTATTTTCTTTCTTTTTAGAATATGTGCATTCACACAGGTTAATAGTTTATTCTTATTTTAGTGGCTGCTCCTGCAGAGTAGCAGTGGTTCCAAGGCCCAGCTTATGTGTATATTTGATTCTGATTACTCTTACCAATCATAAAACCAAAAGTACCTAGACTGAAACTGGGAATGGTCGTTTAGAGACATTATATTTGCTTACTGTAAATACATGTAATTTGAATATTTATGTGGAATTTAAATGTGTAGAGTGCATTTGAAATATGCTCGCCAAGATCATGCGAGTGGATAGACACAGAATACGTATGCAGTGACTAAATGAATTCTGACCGCAAATCCCTGGACACTCTGACCATGTGTAAGAACTCACACTGGATTGGATCTTCAGCCAGTATATTATACAAACCTGAGTGAAGTCAATTTGTACAGTGACTTCAACCAAGAAAACAATCATAGCTTCCAAGACAGAAATATAGCCCCAAGTTGTGCAGTAAAACCAACATTATCTGTCTCTCTGCCCAAAACTGCAAGTGGTAGCACCATTAGGTAAATGTCTACCTATTCCAATTCCAGTGATGCTCGAGCTTTTTTCTAATAATCTGGCAGTGTGTAGGTTTTTATGGAATTTAAAAATGCTTATATTTTGTATTATCAAAATGAACAAAAGAAATTCCTCATAAAATTGTTTAAATGTACAAGATTATAGCAGCCTTCCAGTATCTGAAGGGGGGGCCTATAAGGATGCTTGGGAGGGACTCTTCATTAGGGACTGTAGTGGTAGGACAAGGGGTAATGGCTTTAAACTTAAACAGGGGAAGTTTAGATTAGATATAAGGAAGAAGTTCTTCACAGTGAGGGTGGTGAGGCACCGGAACGGGTTGCCCAAGGAAGATGTGAATGTTCCATCCCTGGCGATGTTCAAGGCCAGGTTGGACAGAGCCTTGGGCAACATGGTTTAGTGCGAGGTGTCCCTGCCCATGGCAGGGGGGTTGGAACTAAATGACCTTAGGGTCCTTTCCAACCCAAACCATTCTATGATTCTATGATTACGAAAAACATAGTTGATGCTAATGAAAAGCAAAAAATATATAATGAAAGCTAACACAGTCAGACTGTTAAGTCTGTATCACTTGTATCTCCTCCTTATTAATCTCTGTATTTTACAGTGAATTAAAAGAGGCTGAGCATTTTCCATGGTCTCTGTCAGTGTTTACAAGAGAAAGCACAGAAGGAGAGGGAGTTGCTTTATTTTTAAATGAAAAGATTTTTTTTCCAAAATACACCTAATTTCTTTGTAACTTTAAATTCACTTTTTTGAAACCACTACTATTCACTTTTTATGTACCACTATAAGGCTTTTATAAAGAGGATATACTGTGCAAATAATATCTCAACATATGGCAATCCCAACAAGCATGGCCAATTAGTTAAAATCACTTTTAATTTTAGCTTTGTCATTGATGCCACTGACTGCTGTCTCTTTAGTACATCTCTCACATTTAAGCTGACAAATTGGGTTATGCATATCTCCAAACATTTCATACTGATTAATCAGACTCAAATTCAGCTGCTCAGTTTCTTTCCTTAGGGTAGCTTGAAATTCTGTATATTTTTTCTCTTAATTTATCAAGTGGCTGTGCCACCTTTGCCTAGCTGAGATTGAGACATTCATTACTTTTTTAAAAAGAGGCAACAAAACATGAAAATAAAAGACATCAGTTTCTGATGAAACATTCTCTGCAGTGGCATGGTTAAGATGCAGCAAATACAGCTGCACACAGAAACACACGTCTTAAAACATTTTAATAGCAAAAATGATTGAAGTCCTTTTACTGCAATGTTGTCTTTTCTGTAAGAGGATTGGAAATCTGCCATTGTTTTATACTGGATTTTGCTCCCAAATAAACTACAGCCAGCACAGCTGGAGGTGACAGAAGCATGGCCAGGATAAATACCTATGCCCTGCCCTCCATCCCAGCTGTTAAATCATTTTATCCCTTTTCCTTTCAGAGCATGTAGCAGTGGACAATTTCTACCCTCCCCTCTGCAAAGCTCCTCAGGTCTCCTCATTGAGTAGTTACAAAGCCCCCATATACGCCCTTATGCAAACCCTTAGTTTACTAATCCCCAATTCACATGTATCTTACACCCTACAACCAACCATATCACTTCCTAACAACTCTGATTCCTCCTAGAACACTTGTTGCACTATCACTCTATTCTCTGAATGAAGCAAGGATCCTGGGGGAAAAACAATCACTAAAGGTAACACCAGAAAGCACTTGCAAAGGGTTTCAAACAAAACTTGCACTGACAAGTTTAATTTCTAATTTTCCTAATCTTTAAATAATATCTTAGTGCTTAATAATGACATAATTTATTGCCTAGTTGTAATTTATATTTATAATACATTCATATATAATAATAATGTTGCTACAGAATTTATTTTTATAATTGTAACTGTAATGTAAATGTATTGTCAAATATGATTAAGGAATTATAATTGTAGCTAAGATGGTTATTTAAAATAATACACTTACGCAGACACAGGTTTATGAAAAGAATTGGGAAAGAAAGTTGTTGCTAACCCCATGACGATGCGGAACAACTTGCTGTGAGAATTTTACAACAATCCCCACAGATTAAGAGGCCTGTATAGCACTTACTTTCTCCAAGCAGAGTTTCTCTTTTAAGTAGTTCCTGTAGTAATATCTGTAGCTCTGTTTCTTCAAAAGCTTTCTTTTTTCACACTTTCACAGTTCTCTGCTCCACTACTAGGGCAATTTTTTCAGCTGGGCCATCGGAAGCCTAATGCATTTAATGTTCTGTCAGAGTATAAAAAAGCATAAATAGCTGGCATCATTATTAAATTCACTAAATGATCGTCTCTCATCTTACTGTTAGAAGCAGAAGGAGTTCCATATATAAAAATACAATGTATTCTCAGCACTTTTCCCCCGATAAACCCATCATTTTGTGAAGTCAGCTACTATTATTCTTACATAAAGTGATTTTAGTTATGTTGAGGAGAAAAAGCTCAATTGATTTCTGCCCCTGAGCTACAGTTCATTAACAAGTAAAACCCTGCAGAAGCAATCAGAACAAAGAGCGGGACAATCCTGGCTGCTGCTTTGCAACAGGGATAAATCGAGAAAAGCTGCTGGCTGGGACAGGAAAACAACTGCCTGGCTAAATGCAGCTGGCTGAAGGACATGAACCTGTGTGACAACTTCTGTTCCTTTTCCAGGGGAGTCTTATGAAGAAAACATCCATCTTCACAGGCAGGCGTTACAGAAAGCTCAGCGGTACC
>NW_009928622.1:0-21953 GCF_000696875.1 Nestor notabilis
AATCTGGATGTGAAATCAGTTCCTGCCCTGTGATTTAGCCACCCGTTTGATGGGGACAGATTGGGATCAAATGGAGGATTAGGGGCTTTGTTACAGGGTGGGACAGGAATGAAAAGCTCCTGAGTGGAACAGTTCGTTGAGAAAATGAGATGAGTGTGGAGAGGATGATCTTCCTTCTGCAGGATTTTCCTTAGTGTCCATTTCAGCTGTGTTGGGTTTGGGCTCATTTGACATCGCCTCCTCCTTGCTTCTTTGCGGGGGTGTCTATTGACTCCCAGAAACAAAGGGTTTTCCTTGCTTCCTTCAGAGACGAGGACCAACTGCAACGGATAACCTCGACGGGCTCTTCCTACCAATTGTCTCCTCTTCTCCTGCAGGAAACACACAAAGTTTACAGACAGAAACTAGAAGAAGTCACCGGCTTGCAGACAGCCTGCAGCAGCTCCATACACCGGCAGAAGAAGACACTAAGGGATCTGAAGCACAGCCTGCAACGGTAACGGGAGACCTGGAGGGTGGAGAAGGCAGGGATGGGATGTTTCCCCTTCCCAAAAGGCTGAAACGATTGGATTTTTAGCATTTTAATATGCAATCTGTGCTGCAGTGCTTATTTTGCTCCATATTATTCTTGATTCACCTCCATCTATCACAGCCAGGTAAACGTTCATGACCTCATGGGGGATGGAGTCCTGTAAATAAAGATGATCTTTAAGGATCAAAGGATCAAAACCTGTGAGGGTTTGCATCCTTGCAGTACGTGCCATACACTGCAGGATCCATACCAGCCCATATGTTTGCTGGCGAGCAAAGTTTTGCTCCATAAGACATTCTGGAAGAGCAGCATCAATCCCTGAACCTGGAGGTGTAACTTGCTCCTGGGTGGATTTACAGGAGGGACCTGTCTCTGGCTGCTTGGCCGAGCCCTGGGAGCCACAGGCTAAATTCCTTGTGTGCAGGTCTGAATCTACCACCTCCAACACCACAGGTTGCCAACACTGCTGTGCACTGCTGTTTTCCATTAATTGGTAAAACCACAGTTTGTCAGTGAATCATCAGCTGTGTTTGCTACATCCTGAAATATTTCATGCCTGGAGAGGTGCAGCCTCTGCAAGGGCAGTGCCTGAAACCACACACAAAGTTCCCAAAGTGGAAGGAATCCCTGCAAAAAAGCACAGTATTCCCTAAGTGTTCTGCTAGGGAAGAAGTACAGGATCCTGTCACTGAGCTGAGCTAAGAGAGAAGCTGATCTATAAACCAGCTGGTTGAAATAACCTACAACAACATAAACCAGGCAGTGAAATAAAAGCATGGGAAGACAAGTGGTGCCGCAGAGATACAGCAGCAAAGTGCACAATGGCCTCACCTCACGTGGCTTTGTTTTTTAGCAGTGTGGGATTTATGACAATGTTATTTTCCTCTAAACACAAAGGAGGTAAAAACATGAACAGGAATATCCTGTTTCTGTGCTCTTGCAGGTGCAAGGCCAGAGCGAGTCCTGAAGAGTTTGCTCTCATTCAGGAGATCAGCAGCCAGATCAAGGAGAGGCAAAATGCCTTCTTCGACATGGAAGCCTACTTGCCAAAGAAGAACGGGTACGTGCTTTGCCAGGGAGGCATGTGTGCTGCTTATCACAGCAGTGGTGTTCCCAAAGGATCATGCGCGTGTTGAAGAAATACATGTAAAACTGGATTAGTCATAAATCTCTTGCTGAGCTGCTGTGTCACTTGTACACAGTTCATTAGCTGGAAGCGTATGTAAATGTCCTGTGTGTAGGCAGTGCAGGTTTTCTTGTTCAGGTAAAAGTAACCCTGCATTTAGGGGAGGTTCTGCAATTCACTGTGTCACACTGGTGTTGTGCTGTGCTCGTTTTCTAAAGACCAAATCAACACAAGGATTTTTCTCTCTGTTATTTTTAAACAGTGTTTTCAACCACCTTAAAATCTATACTTTGCTTCAGGTGGGGTTGCCCTGGCAGGTTTCTTTCTGTTGTCAAGGGCTGTGTGATGCTGCAGCCCCTTGGAAGTTTCTATTGGAGGTTTTTCTTCCCTTTTCTCCCTGTTCTTATTTGTTTTGGACAGTGCACAATACATATCTTGCCCTTAAGCTGTAGCACAGGAAAGGGACCAGGAAAATCAACCTTTTCTCTAACTTCTTGGAGATGCTGACCAATCTTTCACATTTAAATCCTCTTTTACAGGGTATTTCTCCAGTTTCCCTTAATTAAAACCCTACAGAGATGCTGGTCTCATCAGCTCCGAGCCAAGTCATCCTGTGGTGTTCAAATAAAAGGAATGACTTGGGTCTGCTTTTGTTTTCTGTCTTCCAGCTTGTACTTAAATCTGGTCCTGGGAAATGTGAATGTAACTCTCCTGAGTAACCAGGCAAAGTGAGTGAGTGTTTCCATGTGTGTGGATTTGGGTTTCTCTGGGGCCGGCTGTGGATGTGGGGTAAAGTCCAGTGACAGGAACGGGCTTCTCTTAGGTCTGATAAAAGATCAGATGTTGAGGGTGAGCAGGTTGGACCATGACATGGGCCAGGCTAATGCTTCATGTAACTCCGATGGGCTCTGTCCATCACTTGCTTTTAAGCCCAGCCTGTTGCCTTAATTGTATAAGGCAGGGGTTGCAATGAAAAATGGAACTGTGACTTCCAGGCATGTGGTGCTCCAGAAATTGGAATTCATTTTTTTAATATTTTTTTAGGGGGGGAAAAAAAAAAGCTTAAATTTAAAAATCTTCTTTTAAAACCTAAACGCCAGAAACCAGCTCTGATGGACTTAAGCTGTTGTCTTGCAGCATAATGGACCATGAAGCATAGTGGACCCTGCAGGCAGAGCGCTGCCTTTCACCGCTGCCTGCTGGTTTTCTGTGTTCCAAGCAATGCTTGTCTCTGGGCTTGGCGTGTGGATTTGTATTTGGTTTGAAAAAAGTGAAGCCATGTTTGCTAAAACACCCTTTTGTGTGCTCTTCCCTTCCAGGTTTGCTTACAAAGATGAGTATGAGAAGTTCAAACTTTATCTGACGATAATCTTGTTACTCGGGGCCATCACCTGCAGGTTTATTCTCCACTACAGGTAAGCTGCAAACTACTTTTAATCAAGTATTGGGAATAAAAATGTGCTGGGTTTGAACTAACTTATCTGCTGTTAAGATAAGGTGGTGAGACGGGCTCTGGCAGTGTTTAGGCTTTGAGCAGTTGGACATCCTGACAGCTTCTGCACCTCTTCAGCAGTGACAGGAGCTGTATTTCAGCTACTTGCTTTTCCTCGTTTAACTTTTTTTGGCATCTCTTGTAACTAAGAGAAGCTCAACATCAGGGTCCCTTCCAACGCAAACTGTTCTATGATCACGTGTCCTGATCTGTTGTTTTCCTGGCATCACACTGTGCTTGGGAGCAAGCAGTTGGTTTGCTCATGCATTGTCCCAGGCAGGGGCTGGCACCACGCTGCAGCTCTGCGGTTGCAAAGGCAACGAGAGAGGATTTGCATGAAGTGACCACACCTGAAATGTTATCTCTAGGTTGTGATAAAGTGTCTGAGCACAGATAAGCTTCCATTACTCAGTTTGGCTTAAAACCCAGGAAGGTGTTTGAGCTGGGCTCTTCCACTGAGGCCTCTGTGGGTCTGGGTGAATGCAGGGTTGTACCAGGGAATGATGCTGCCCTACACAGAGGCTGCCCCGAACCCCCTTGCTTGGAAGGGTTTGCAAATGACAAAGTTGGTTCGTTGAGGTTTTTTCCCTCCCTCGAGTGTAGTGCACTTCTGCTCCTTTAGTTGATTGGATTTATATAGATCTCATGGAATCTCCTCATTAAATTAGCCTGGAAATGCCTCCGTAAATTGGATCATCTGGCGCTTCCATGGTGCTTTCTCTCCTTCAGAAGGAATTAATGTCATCTCTGCATACCTGCTTATCAGCTCAAGATCTGCAGTGCTGTATCACGAGGCACTTCCCAGAGGAAAGGGCTCTGAGCCTGGGGTGCTGCTGATGTGTGCAGTTCTGCATGTGGGCTAGAGATGTCTAAGGGCTGGGGTTTTGTGTTTGTGGCCTCGCTTGGGCAGGTTTCATTTGCCCAAGGGGAGGGAGGAAAAATAGGGGTTTTCTTTGAATGTGTCTTTATAATGAGCAGTATTTCTTTTACTGTGTGTGTTTTCTGTTTAACAGGGTGACAGATGAAGTGTTTAACTTTCTGTTAGTGTGGTATTACTGCACGCTGACGATACGGGAAAGCATTCTCATTAGCAATGGATCAAGGTACTGAGCCACCTGCAAAAACCATTTAAAGCACAAAGTGTCCTTAAAAGAAAAACAAGCAACAAAAGAGGATTCATCTCAGCACTGAAGCCCAGCAAATCTGAGATGCTGATGCCTCTCTGCAGGGTCTCTTGTCTCCATCCCCCTCCCTGGTTGCTTCCAAGCGCAGATGTGGCCACCTGAGGTCTGGGGAGGGAGGGAGAAGGTTCTGCCTTGCTACCACCCTTGCTCACTTCACTGTAATTTTCTGGGCTTTCTGCAGCATTCCTGTCTGAGAGATGCAGCCACCTCATCCGAAGGACTTAGAAATGTCACTTACTGGCATGGAAAGAAAAAAGGGTGTGTGGGTTGCACATCATTAGTCACTGTGGTACCTCATGCTGCAAGGACTGCTGCTGCTCGCTGTGCTGGAGAGCTTGTGGGAGCATGCAGGATGTGTCCTGGTCCTGAGCCTCCCTCCAGCAGTTATGAATTCATGCCCCACATTAAGCCATACTGCCAGGACAGTGTTCCACAGCCCTTTTGCTTCAGTTGGGCTGTCTTTTGTTTCCTGTCCTTCCTCCCTCCCAAGTGAGAATCACTTTTTGTCTGCGAAGCCAAACTTAACAATGCTCAAATCCATGTTTCTGATCTAACTGCCACGTTTTTTCTGTTCAGGATCAAAGGCTGGTGGGTTTCTCATCACTATGTTTCCACGTTCCTGTCTGGAGTAATGTTGACATGGTGAGTTTGCTCTTGCCTGCTCAAGGTGCTTCAAGCCTATTTAATTGTGTTTGCATCATCTGAGTGTTTAAATCCAGCAAGACCATGAAGCTGTGGCTACACGGGCACATGGTGAAGCTTCAGACTTAATGTTTGTCTGATGTTAGGGATGTTTTCAGTGATAAATACAACTCTGCAACTTTGTATTTACATTGCTGAGTTAAAAAAGACAGAAAGATCCCAAACCCTCGGCCGTAGTTGCGCTGATGGTGGCAAAACCTCTGCAAGTCTCTTGATTTCTGTCTCTGTGTAATTAAGCAAACAATTGCTTTAGAGGGAGGACCCCAGAAAATTCATCTGTTTGGTGCCTTCACTGAACCCAGACTACAAACAGAGTATAAAACCAAAAGTGCAAGTAACCTTCCAAGGGGTGGTGGTAGTGGTCAAACAGAGCAGTAGTACAGCAGGACAGGCCTGAGCAACCTGTCTCAACTTTGGCATGAACTGATCAGTTAATAATTAAAAATTGCTTTGAAACAACAAATGTTTCTGCTCCTGCATCTGTCAGGGGGTGACGTAGTGACGGGAGCAGAAGGTCCTTTGTCCTCTGCCTGTCCTGAACTACTGTTGGGATAAGGAGCACAACCATGCAGGTGTGGCTGAGCAGCTTTGCTGCCTAGAGAAAACTGTGATAGGCAAATGAGTAAGAGGAGGCAGCATTTATACACATTGGAGAGGGGAAACCTGATCAATGAGGGTGTTTCCTGCACACCAGAGTTGGGATTGAGGCTGTAGCATCCTCTCTGGGCTCCCGATGGGGTGGAGTGGGCTGGGTACCAGCTGCTTGCTTCATTTGCTAATGGGATCTGGCTTGGTGGTGAAGGGGAAGGGCACTGCATCACTTGCTTTTGATCAGACAAATAGACCTCCTTTGTATTTTGCTTTCAGGCCAGATGGACTCATGTATCAAATGTTTCGCAGTCAATTTTTAGCATTTTCAATATTTCAGAGTGAGTATATCTTCCCTTGCTAATTCATGGGCTAAAATAGCTTTGTATCTTATGTGCTTAGAAGAAAACACTTCTGCTTGGTAAATACTGGAGTATTAAACTGTAGGAATATAAAGATAGCAAACAAATATGCAAAGTACAAAGATAAACAATAATTTAAATGCTCTTGGATTAAACATTATTAAAATGATTTGATACCTTTATCATGCTTCTGAATAGCCAATGTAAAGCTGTTTTCTCTCTCCTTCTCCAGGTTGTGTTCAGTTCCTACAGTATTACTATCAAAGGGGCTGCCTTTATCGGCTCCGTGCTTTGGGGGAGAGAAACCACTTGGACCTTACAGTAGGTGAGGTTTTCTGCAATGTTTTTTTCATGATTTTGCCCAGGTTTTAGATGCAGTGATAGGGAGAGGGCTCTGCGGCCTTCTGAGAGAGCTGCCACCTCCCTGCCCTGCCACCAGTGTCCTACGGCAGGAAGGGGGAGTGAGGCTTTTATCCTCCTCCTTGGGCCCTAAGGGTTGGAAGCGGAGGGCTCTGATCTCTGTCAGCTCTTCAGAGGGTTAAGATGAAGGTTTTGGTCACAGAATCCCAGACTGGTTTGTGTTGGGAGGGACCTCAAAGCTCATCCATCTCCAACCCCTGCCCCGGGCAGGGACACCTTCCACTAGAGCAGGTTGCTCCAAGCCCCTGTGTCCAGCCTGGCCTTGAACGCTGCCAGGGATGGGGCAGCCACAGCTTCATCCTCTTCCTGTTACCACACCTTCAAGTATATGTTTTAAATTGGTTGGTTATTGCAGCGCAGGACAGGAATAGCCCTTATGGGGTGTCGGGGTGGGAGGGCTGCAGCTCTGGTCCTGGCTGTATATGCTCACTCTCAGCCTCTTCTGACAACCTTTTCCAGAAGGATTTCAGTCCTGGATGTGGCGGGGGCTGACATTTCTCCTTCCCTTCTTGTTCTTTGGGCATGTAAGTTGGGCAATCCCATTTCTCCCTCTGTGGTGCAGGGCCTGGGAGGGTCTGCCACCGTGGCTGCAGCACCATAAAAAGGTGCTTTGGATCATGTGCACCCTTAAGAAATGTTTCTAAGGGTTTGGTTGGTTGTTGTTTCATTTTCCTAGTAATGAAATTGCTTTTCTTTCTTTCTTTCCTTTGTAGTTCTGGCAGCTATATAATGCAATCACACTTTTTGGATTGTCAAGGCATAAGGAGTGCAAAGAATGGCAGGTGCGTGTTGGTTCTGCTCAGAAATAGCACAGAGCAAGGGGAGAGGGGGTGTATAACCACATCCTCAAAGATATTTGGGCATCTGATTCCATCTAAACATCTCAAGATGATGTGGTGCAGAGCCTACACAAGAGAACTCAAGTGTGAGTTACTGTAGGGAAGCTTGCCACCCATGGGTGACTGCACAGACTGAAAGGCAGAGCGTGTAGGGGGAGAAAACACATGTGGGTACATATCTCTCCATGTTGTTGATGTATATGGGCATTTAGTAGCAATGGCTGCTGAGTTGGTGGTGGTTCTTTTTGGCTGAACCATGGGTCACATACGGAAGAATATGATAAAAGAATGATGGCAATGAATGACTTTAAAAACCCCATGTTATATACATCACTGCCCTGCTTTTAGGGATCCTTACACTTGCTTTCAGTTGCTGTCACCTATCAAACATGTCTTTCCAGCTGTACAATTGCTCCTGGAGATCCAGACTGGACTGCATCACACGTGCAGCGGTGCACATAATCAGATGGTCTTGACTTTGTTTGGATCTTGCTGTAACTTGTGTGCTCACCTTGATCAGGAGGAACACGCCTTCCCACACATACATGTTGTTCCCTCACGCCTGTGCCACTGCTGTTCCATGGACATAATGTTAATCCGTTAGATTTAGCTTAATGATTTGGTTTTACTGTCTGGGAGTGTTAAATATAATCCATCTTAGAATACTGAAAGTAGTAAATGCTACTTAAATGATCATGCTAGCAGTGTACTTCCTGTTCACTCACAGCTGGATGCGTGGATAGGTACTTGACTGTGATCTTCTCTCCTTGGATCTCCATGCTAGTGGATCCCTGGACTTGCCAACCAAGCCCCATCAGAACTCATTTAATGTGGCCAAAGCAGTAGCCTCAGCTCTCACCTTTGTTCTCTTTTCTTTCCCCCCTTTCTCTCCCAGGTTTCTGTGTTGGCTTTCACGTTTCTGCTGCTCTTCCTCGGGAACTTCCTCACTACTCTCAAAGTCGTGCACACGAAGCTCCAGAAAAACAAAGACAAAATGAAGAAGCTGTGAGCCTCCTCCCCGGGGTGCCGGCTGCCTTCCCGCTGCCCGTGGCAGGCGCTGGGTTTGGGATGGATCCTGCTAAACCCCATCTCCACGATGGATGGGTTCGGAAGGACTCATTGTCCCCGTGTTTGGTGAAGGATCTGGACTCTGCCAGCACAGACTCAGTATTACCGCAAGCATGGCTCTCCAGTCTGCAGTCCTGCTATTTATGTATATTTAATACAAACCATGTTTGCTTTGGGGGTATTTTTCTGTAATATAGAGCAGCATGCACCTGCCCAGCGAAGTGCCAGCATTGGGAGAATGTGGGATCTACTGTAATTCCGATTCTGGAATGCTCTTTAACACTTTTTCCTGTTTTATTATTTAAATTCTGGGTACTGGATTTGCAAAGGCTTATGAATGCTCCAGGTTGGCCAGTAATACAGACCAAATGCTGGTTTTAAAGGCATTTGTTGAAGGTGTATTTTCAGTGGCAACACCAACCTGTGCGTACTGTGAAAAAGATGCCCATCTTTGTACCATACTGCTGCTATAACCACTTTTCAAAAGCTATTTAAAGAAGATAAATCCTCTTTTGGAAAGAAAACCAAGTAAGCAAAAGCAGTTTTTAAATGGCAGGGAAGTCTGCTAGCCTTCTTCCAAGGAGACCAGGTCAGCTGGCCAGGCCTGGAAAAGACCTAAAATAAACCATTCAATATGCAGCTGCTTCAGCCCCTTTTTAATAACAAACATTCTGCCCTTCAGGTTGGTTTCTCAGACACTGTTCTGGAAAGGGGGGGGCAGGCCCAGCAGAAATACTAAATACTGCCTTTAGATGCTGCACTTGTACCAGTAATTAAGAGAATGTAAAGACTCATTCAGGAGGGTGGAGTTAAGTACTGCCTGGCATCCTGCTGATGAACTTGAACTTACTCATCCAAATCGGTTTGTTTTGGGTGCTGCAACGTCTGTACCTCCCAAGGCCAGCTCAGTATTGTGAGCTGCTTTAGGTAGTGTCTTTCCCAACAGCAAAGCCTGCCTTTGAGCTAACACAAAGCCCAAACTGGGCGCATGCTTTGGCAGAGTGTGATCCCAAAGTGATGTCCTTCTCCCACAAGTTTGCTCCTGAAGAAACACATCCACACGACAGGCTTGAAATGGTTTCATCAGCTCTGTTGCTGCAAGGCAGCAAAATTACAGTGTCACTGTCCCATGGGCATGAGCAATCAATTGCAATTAGCATATTTTGAACACCTTTCCCACTAGCTGGGCTGTATCTTGCTATGTTACCTTCTGACTCCTGCATAGCCTGTCCATTGAACTCTCCATTTATGAGCTGTAAATGGTTTTATTCTGAGAGCGATGCTGGAACCTGCTGGACCTGAGCAGTGGACCTGGTTCTGCAGGGGTGGGCAGCAACGAGTGCTGCAGCATGAGAAGCTGAGGTTAAAAGAGCAAGAAGGATTCTCACCGTGGAGCTGAGGGTGAACACGTTCACTTCCTGCATGTTCATGTTTCGGTTTCAAACTGGGTAAGGTGATGAGTGGTTTTGTGTCTTTCACTGACAGATCTCTGCTTGTGCAGAAAGGGCTGTACAATTCTTTGTGATTTTTCTATAAGCAAAGATGTCCACAAACTTCTTAGTTTTTAATTTTCCATTTTAAGCTAATAGGGATTCATTAATCGAATGAATTAATTGATGAATCAAATGAAAACAAGTTGGGGGAAGAGGGGGGGCAAGGGAAAAAAAGTGAGATTTCATGGATCAAGATCTCTATATCCTGCATGTAAAATACTAATGATGCCTCACTCCAAACCAGTTTTTCACCAGCTGGTCATGTACCCAGCAGAGGATAAAGCTGCATGAGATCTGATAGACAGTTACCAGTTACTCTATGCGTCATGTTTAATAGTAGACTCCTGGCATGCACCACTTATAACCTTTTGCCAAAGGTTTAATCTCACCACCTTTCCATGAATCCTGTGTGTTTTCCCTTAGGATGAGCTGTAGTTTGCCTTATCTTTCAGCAACACCTGTAGTGCAGAAATCTCCTTCCCCCTCACAGGTTTGGTTGGTTTATGATGGTTACAAAACAGTGCTTTCTCCTGAAACGTGAGATCTCACTGCATGGGATGTGCAAAAGAACCAGGAGGTTCTTTTGATCCCTCCTCCTTAAACAGGGAGCTGACACCTTCATCACAAAAGGGAGAAGTTTAATTTACAGCAGGAGAGATTTCACACGATAACAAACATGAGTTAAGTATTTCCCCTAGAATGCACCAGTATTTCAATCTGTGATGTATTAAATAAGCTACATAAGTTTATTGTAAAACTAACTTTACATTATAAAACAGCTGCTTGGAGTAATTCTAACTGTAAATTAAGTATTTTCCATGATACTCCATTTCTGAACTGGAGCAACCAATGTATCTCTGCTGGTAAATGGCACTTCCCATTGCAGCAGCAGGCCTTGCAAGGAGACCTCTAAGGGTGCAGCTCTGCAAAGCTGGCCCAGCAGCACAGGGGAGTAGTGGGTGCTCCATCAAAAAGTTAACGCAGCACTTTCTCTATCATCAAAGCTGCCTGATAAGCTGCTCTAACATCACTTCTTCCAAAAGATGTGGCTTTTCTGCTTGAAAAAGACAGTAAATTGTAGCTATAACACTGCAGACTTAAAAACACCCCCTAATTAAGACACACAGTAGCAGTTGCTTTTCATTGCAATTGAAATAGTGAGTCCAAGACCTGACTGGTGGTCGTTTGCAGTCAGGAGCAAAAGCCAGACGGACAAAGGCACGCTGCATCAGTTAAACCTGATGAAGAGCTTTGAAAACTTGGTGAGAGCAGTGCAACAGAAGTGCAAAAATAGTACAAATAATTCAAATTTAAAATAAAAATAGTTCTAGAAATAAAAACGTGGGATTAACCCCCCCCAGTCTTTAACATCAGACTGTTTTTAAACCTGAAAGGCTTGGCTGTGGTGCAGCCAGTGCTCTGTTACAGTCCAGATCATACCACTGAGCACACTTGCTGTTTCTTTTGCCTCTTGGCTTTTTTCATGGCGTTCAGTGCAATGGTGGTGGCTTCTTTAAACACATTCTCTATGTTTTCACGGCACTTGGCTGAGCACTCCAGGTAAATTTCTGCACGAATCTGCTGACAAGCTGCTTCACCCTGGAGAGAACAAAAGGTAAGAAAGGACGTAAAGCCAATGTATGAGGGAAGGAATGTGAGATGGGAAAGAAAGGGGGTTATTTTGTACATCTTCATATCATGAGCTCAGGAAGAAAGAACCTGCCTTTAAGTATAATATTAGAGTGTAAGTGGCATTGCTAATAAACCAAGGCACTATGACATAAACTAGCTTTTCCCCCTCATGTTGATCCAGAGCCTGGCCTAACAGTTCAGTGCATTAGAGACTAAGATGCAGACTGCTGACAGTGTAAAAACATTCTCAGTGTTAAGTTTGTTTAAAAGAGATGCTGAGGTAGATGCTCAAGTGAGGATACGATGCCTACACAGCAATGTTTCTTCAGGGCTGACCTTAATTATGTGATGTCATCTTTAGTAATGAATGTCACATGCAAGAGCAGAATCTAGACCAATGTCTTGCCTTGTTTTGCTGGTGCACATGCAAGAACCATCACAAGGGCTCAGCCAAAATCCTCATATACGCAAATGGGTGCCTGTGTTTCTCAACCTCACCCCAGTGCATGCAATGGGAACAGGCCAGGATCTAAAACATTTGCATGCAATCCTGGAGTGTGAAATCACCACAGACAAAAGACAGTGACTTCTTACTTTGCTTGTGATCCTTTTGTCATTGCAGAGCCAGCCCCCACTTTTGAATGCTTATGAACCTTAGAATGGGAATTCCAGGTCTGCAACCCACAG
Source organism: Nestor notabilis (assembly GCF_000696875.1). Taxonomy (NCBI): domain Eukaryota; kingdom Metazoa; phylum Chordata; class Aves; order Psittaciformes; family Psittacidae; genus Nestor; species Nestor notabilis. Next base: position 12,126 of record NW_009928622.1, read on the forward strand.
CTCACAAACTCTGCATTTATTCATTATAAGCCCCGGGAGTGGGGTCACTTGAGCACTCAGGGTTCCGTAGGGGGATTTTTCTTCATCATATTTAAGTGAAGTTTGTCTCCTTCCAGTGGTTTGCAAGCTGCAGTGCTGGCAGACAGTGTTCGGCTCCTCTGGGCCTGGCACTAGGAGCATCGCTTCGCATGACTCAAGATGCCACCAGCTGTAAAAGACTGAGGTAATGTATATTTAAGGGGAGAAAAACCAAGTGGGAGGGCTCACATAGGAGATAAAGTTTGTATGTCTTGTGGGCCCTGGAATTTAATTGCATGAGGCCTCAGCAGACTTGCTAAAAGTGTCTGTTGCTTGCCCTGAACCTCACTGTGAGGGTGACAATGGGAGTTATTAATGCAGATGAGGGAGCAGCTGTTCACAAAGCAACAAGATGGGCATCTCATCTTGTGCGCAAGGAAGACAAGCTGGAAGTCCCAGTGTGCCTTAGTGGTGATGCAGTTGCAGTTTCTTTTCATGCTGTTCAGAAAAAGCAGTGATTCATTCAAGGTCTTGTTACACTTAACCTTGTTCCCTGGACTTGCCTCTTGAGCAGTTTGGAAGCTGCTGTTCTTGCTCTGAGATGAGAGGAGAAGATAGCTTTGTAGTTTAAAAGAGGGGGGAGATGAGCTGAAAGGGCTCATATGACATGGAACAAGCTGTTCCATCACTGTTTCTCCTGTACCTAAGGACAGCTGTGTCAGTGATGTAACACTGTCTCACCGCTCCATAACTTAAAATTAAAACACTTGACAATATGTAGATATTTTTAAGATCACTCTAAAGAAAAGCCTCTTAGGTTAGAGAAGCCTTGCAGATGTTGTTGCTATTGTCCTTGAAAGGATTTATTTTTAAATAGGGTTTGCAAAACTGTTTTTTCCAGAACAGTGTTTTTAATCCTGCAGCACATATCCTGGCATCTCCAGTCTTTATCACAATCCTGATCAAAGTCATAGCAGCAATGTATGCTAATAAAAATTACGAAGGGAGGCCAGCAAACTTGTCAAGGCTTAAAAATTTGTAGCAGTAATAACCCAGCTGTGAAAGGAAACCAGAATGAGATGTAAAGAGCATAGAAGGGGTAGCCAGTAGTGCCCTTTCAGACACCCCAGGATACGCAAAATGCTCTTCAACTTCTCTTAACTTTGGTACTAAAAATGGGTGGTGATTTGGCCACTTCCAGGAAGGACTTAGAGAAACCCCTGTTAGTGCTGACTGTTAATAATTCCTTTATTTGGACGCTGTGATCACCTAAATCTGGAGTATCTGTGATTGTGCTTGTGGGGAATGGTGCTATTGAAGTAAGTGTGCTTTACCTCTTGCAAAGAGGACACCATTTTAAGTGCACTTGTATTCACCTGGTTGTAAGTAATGGGCTCCTGCTTGGAAGCCCTGAGCTTGCGCAACTGTTCCTTGTCTTTCCGAAGGTCTGTCTTGCAGCCGATGAGCACGAGCGGGACACCGCGGCAGAAGTGATTCACTTCAGGATACCACTGATGGTAGAAAGACAAAAGTTTTACATCAGGCTTTCTATTTCCTGAAATCAAAACAATAAAGCCCAGAACAGAGCCAGCATTTAACGTTTGTTGCCATGTCAGCGTTTTGGAAGTTGTTCATCTTGCGGGAGGGACCCAACACACACTATTTACATTACAAAAACATGTAAAGTTTCTGTACCCAAAGTCAGCTGCTTTATAAAAACATACGTGGCATCTATCACTATGCCAAAGTGCTTATTTAACATGTTTAAGTTCAGAAGAGCTCCTCTAAAGTCATATTTAAGAGCAGAATTTGGGCCAAGTCTTGCTTTCGTTTGCTGGTGTCATTCAGGTTCAAACCTAAACAGGGGAAGTTTAGGTTAGATGTAAGGAAGAAGTTTTTTACAGTGAGGGTGGTGAGCCACTGGAATGGGTTGCCCAAGGAAGCTGTGAATGCTCCATCCCTGGCAGTGTTCAAGGCCAGGCTGGATGGAATCTTGGGTGACGTGATTTAGCGCGAGGTGCACATGGCAGGGGGGTTGGAACTACATGATCTTACATGATCCTTTCCAACCCTAACTATTCTATGATTCTATGTACAGGGACACTAACTTTTACTTTGGGGCATTACAGAACTCCTAGTACAGACAAGTGGTTGCTTATTTCTCTGCCCTGTAGTTAAGTAAGCACGGGATGGAAGTAGATTTGAATCTAAAATGCTTGTGTGCAGTGCCGGTTGTGTGACATCGATATAGATATGACTGATAAAGCTGTGATTTCACCACTGCTGTTTGATCTTGTTGGTGTGCTGCAGAGTCAGCCCCAGCTCTGAGCTCTTAGGAGCTGTGGAGAGGTGAGCTCCAGGTCTGAGCTCTGTGACCTGCAGCTCAGTGCGTGGTGAGTGATCTGTGCATCCACACACCCAGGGTACAGGACACTAAAAGCACTGGCTGTTTCAATCTGACATCTTGTCCTGTATCAGGTTGAAGCAATTACAAAAGCCTCTTACCTTGGCTGCCACGTTATCATAGCTAGTGGGGTTCATGACATCGTAGCAAATTAACGCGACGTTGGTGTTCTGGTAGGAAAGTGGTCGTAACCGATCGTAGTCCTCCTGCCCTGGAACACAGAGAATCTTCTGGATAAAAGAAATCTCTGTCTTTAACAAGCAATAGGATGGGAATAGGTAAAGATACATACTTGAGATCAAGAACAATGGTACTGTAATTGCAGAGACTAAGACTTTTCCATACTTGTAAAATACCTTCCCTTGGCACGGGGTTGGACTAGATGATCTCCAGAGGTCCCTTCCAACCCTAACGATTCTGTGATGCTGTGAAATGCAGAAGATTCCTCTTCACTGACAAAAGCGATGCTTTAGAAAATAAAACATGTCCTTGGCAAGTTATAATAAAAAGCCTGCTAAGTACTTAGAAGCAGTTCCAACCGCCGAGTGCCAAGTTGCTGCTCACAAGTAGGATGAGTAAGAGGGACTTGACAGTTATCGATTAAAACATTTGCAATTTGGCAGTGGCTCTGTCCTCCCAAATATATTATTTGTACAAGTGATGCTGTGAGGAGAAGAAACACCACGTTTGCTAGACATAAATGCTGAAGTAAAACCCTTAGTGGCAAACTTGCTTTTCCCTGCCCAGTGAGCTGGGAGGAAGCAGCGCTCAGCACGCTTTGCCTTCAGCAGCACTGCTGCTCAACATGCTGCCACAGGAGTCAGGTTTAACTGGTCTGTGAAGCAGGACTACAGAGCAGAGCTTAATTCTGGATTCATTAATTCTGAATTCTGGAAAAGGAGAGGATTTGTCTGAAACAGCCCTGCAGAGAAGGACTTGGGGTGGTGGTTGATGAGAAACTCGACATGAGCAGGCAGTGTGCGCTTGCACCCCAGAAAGCCAACCGTATCCTGGGCTGCATCAAAAGAAGTGTGACCAGCAGGTCAAAGGAGGTGTTCCTGCCCCTCTACTCTGCTCTTGTGAGACCTCACTTGGAGTGTTCTGTCCAGTTCTGGTGTCCTCAACATAAAAAGGACATGGAGCTGTTGGAGCAAGTCTAGAGGAGGCCACAAGGATGATAAGAGGGCTGGAGCACCTCCCGTATGAAGATAGGCTGAGAAAGTTGGGGCTGTTCAGTCTGGAGAAGAGAAGGCTGCGTGGAGACCTCATAGCAGCCTTCCAATATCTGAAGGGGGCCTACAAGGATGCTGGGGAGGGACTCTTCATTAGGGACTGCAGTGGTAGGACAAGGGGTAATGGCTTTAAACTGAAACAGGGGAACTTTAGGTTAGATATAAGGAAGAAGTTCTTCACAGTGAGGGTGGTGAGGCACTGGAATAGGTTGCCCAAGGAAGTTGTGAATGCTCCAACCCTGGAGGCGTTTAAGGCCAGGCTGGACAGAGCCTTGGGCGACATAGTTTAGTGTGTGGTGTCCCTGCTCATGGCAGGGGGGTTGGAACTAGATGATCTTAAGGTCCTTTCCAACCATAACTATTCTATGATTCTATGATTAGGGCTATTCTAGCACGTGGTCTGACAAGGAAGCTAATTTGCTTCAGACCCCCATACTCTTCCCTTTGCTATACAGATGACTTAGCAGTAACCACCATGCCAGAGTTTGAATGTGTCTTGCTTTCAGAGACTAAATTCAAGAAAGAAATAATTACCAGATAAAGTTGCCAGCTCAGGAAAAAAACCCAGTCTTTTACATTTGAATTTTCTTCAGAGACTTAATAAGGAAGAAACTGACTGAAGCAGCCCGTAGAAGGTAAGTTTTGCCGCCTGAATGCTGTCCCTGCAATCAGGTATGTCTCTGTGATGCACCAGGTTTCCCAAACAAGAACTGGGAATGCTATTCCTTCCCATGGTCACCACAATGAACACACAGCCCAGAAACTGCCCTACAGGGAAGTAACACATCTCAAATCTTTGTATTTCAAATCAAGGGATGTGTGCCCCAACTTTCTATCAGTTACTTGTGCCCTTGGCAGCTCAGTCCCCAGTCACGCACCCATTACTTTGGCCAACATGCTTGTCTCCAGCTGCAAACTGAAGGACTGCGGATACCAGAATGCCTGTAACTCTACAATACTTTGCTCCCCTCCTTAATTTACCAATGGATTGAGATACAGGTTATTACAAGGCAATCCCTGCCGAACAAGCCATTACTCAGTTTGCCTGATGTGTTTGTAGAACAGGAATCTTGTGTTTGGACCACTCTGTATTTGAGCTTCTGCAAGAGCAACATGTTCTGTGGGCAAGGTGCAGAACAAAGAAGGATTGATCCCTCAAGGTTTAATCCAGAAATAATAGACAATTGATAAAATTCTGCATGTTGTATAAACATTCAGAGCAAAGACTGTACTGCTCAGCCCTTCTTATTCTCCTCAATCCACCTACTTGTTAGCAACTGATTTACCATTTTGCTGCTGATAATCCTCTAAATGCATTAAACACATCAGGTGCCACTGACTTCCTCTAGTGCTGTGCGCTGTGTGTGATTTTCCTTGTTCAAGTTCATGCCTCTCAGCTTCTACCAATGTCCCTTGTAATACACAAGGTTCTCCAAGTTATTGCTGGCAATTTGTGAGGTGGACAGGACTGTCCCCTTGGAAGAAACATGTTTGTTTGCTTGGAATTAGACCATATGGTTATGTTAGTACTCTGGATGGGATTAACAGAAGAGGTGTCTTCAATGATGTGACACAAATATGCTGTATTGCAAGCCAAAAACTATAGCTATGCCCCAGTGAGCTGCACCTCCATCTTCAAACCAGCTGTGCAGTTAATCTGCTTTTTAAGCAAACTGAGAAAATAAGTGCATGAGGAAATGCTGCTGTACAAAACGCAGCTCCATGTACGTTTGGAATTTCAAATGGAGAGCACAGAACAAGGGACAGTGCAGAGACCACAGGGAAGGTTAGATGATAACTGCTTAACTTGTATTAGGGTCAGATGATTGTGGTGCTCACTTGGAAGGAGAGGGAGCTATTTAAGAGCTCAGATGCAGTTCTTCAGCTGCTGAGGGTGTAACAGGACCCAGATCAAGCTGTGCCTAAACATGGACAGACCTCTCACTGGAAACAATCCCTTTCACCCCCTGCCCTTAAGTGCTGCTGATGAAATGCAAGAGAGGGCCCGGGAGACCTTTTTCTCCGTAAAGCTGCTCAGTCTGTGGTCAGAGCTAATTTGGCACAGATTTAGGTCTTCTACTAGAAGAGTTTTACAATGAAGGAACAGGGCTGAATCTAAGCAGTAACTGACTGTATGTGCAAAGCCCCCAAGTGTGCTTGCTCAAGCACAGGTAGCTGCTTTCTTTCCCCAATTAACAAAAAGCATGCTGTGGAAGAACTGGTTAAATATATCCTTATGTGTGAGCGTATCTGTGACTCTCCTTTGCTTTTCTCAATTCATTGTAGCATAAGAGACCCTGTTTGGTTTTATTTTTTTAAAGAAGAAACCCCATCTAGATGAATTAGTCTAAAATTTGTTAATTCTTTGCAGAGACCACACTCCTGCATGGCTCTGTGCATGCTGCATAACCCACATCGCTGCAGTCAGGCCCTGTGGTGGGGCGGGAGCTCAGGAGGTGGTTGAAGGTGAATGGGGGAAGAAATGAAACCACAAGTCTCCATCTCACGTGCGTGTTCACCCCTGTCTGCTCTTCCTCACCCCTTCAGCAATTACTACCAAAGAAGTGCCAGGCTGCGTGTTGCTCGGTCCATAAAGGAGCTCAGCACCCACCGACAGGAGAGGGTAAATGGAGAGTCAAGACTTGCCAGCCTAGGAACCTACAGTGCTGTCCACTGCCACCAACTGTCAGTGGGTAAGGAAGAATGTAATATCCTGCCACCCTGCCCAGCGCAGCTGACCACTTCCTACATATGGCCACGTGTTGTCTGTAACATGCCACACTCGTGGTTTAGGACTGACATGGAACTGTGCAATGGTGAGCCCTCAGAGGCATGCAGAAATGCACCCAATTCTCTTTGGATTTTTATTCTGCAGGCTCATGGGAATACCATGGTTATTAGCTTGCCAGCTATGTTTTTTCACTACTCAGTTTAAAAAAAGAAATGGGAAACAGTCATTTTTGGCAAGAATAAAACCAGCAGAAGAGGATATTTGGGGTAGGGAGCACACACTTCAGTTAAGAAGGTGGGTTTGTCTTCTTCAGGCACAGTCTCAAGAAAAGTTATTCTTGCATATCTGGCTTTTAGAATTTCTTGTAAGGTCTCAGAGTGCTGTGCATCTGTCACGACAGACCTGAAAAACCCCACTGGAGTGTGCTTCCTGCCACTCAGAGTGAGCACCCACAATGATGAGGCATTGCTTCCTCCCCAGCTGAGCTCTTCTCTTTGGTCTGAGAAAGCCCTGTGCTGAACAGCATCAGAAACTGAACCTTGTGACTGAACTGCAGCTAAAGCATCTTCCTTAGTAGTTTAATTTGCCTTTCAGTGCCTTTCCATTTCTTGCTGTGCTTGATAGAGGCAAACTTTCAACTGAATAAGCAGCTGCAAAGCCTGCTTGCAGATGAGACAAGTGACGTTACAAAGCCTTTACGCATTGCGTATGTATACCACCAACTTCCTGCAATAGCAAGAGGTGTCTGATGAGGAAGATAGAGTAGCATAGTTCTAGTCTCACCAAAAAATGTTATTCCAATATATTTTAGACTAACTTATTAACTTCATTTGTTGTCACTCTAGTGTATTTTAGACTAACCTATTAACTTTACAAGAATTTTGGTAACAAGTGAAGAAAATAATACCTTTTGTAGCTTGAGATGTTTGATTCTTAAACACTTTGTTTGTGTCCTCCTCCTCCAGTAAGTAGGACAAGTCTCAAGCTGCACAGGACTTTATAATACAAAGAATCCTTCTTTAAACAGCCCACAAAGTTGAACCTGTCCTTTACTTTCCCCCGATGCTGAAGAACATGCAACTCTATTTGGTGTTGCTCCTAGCAAGATCCTAAAAATATCAAAGTCCTTTTGGCAGTGGGTGCTTCATGAAGATGCAGTGAGGCTTCATAAAACAGCTTTGCCCTCTCCTCTACACTGCTACATGGTACTTTGCTGAAGCCCTTCCCTTCAGAAATGGTTTTACATCCTTTTGATCTCATCTCAATTATAAATTGAAATATTTGGGAACCCTTCGGACTGAGACGCAAAACACGAGTGTGTTTCAAAGAGCACGACCAACTCAAGCAGCTCGGTAAGTCAGAAGATGATTCATAAAATATGGGTGATGTGCCACACTGTTAAACCACTGTACTTCCCGTAGTAAGTTGTATGTTTAGACTCCTCTTTAAGCTGTAATTTGTGCTGTACACCCACCCCAGAGCATCATCCCCCAGCTGAAAGAGGAATTTAATGAGCTGCTGGTGCATGATATGACAGAAGCAAGTCAACACAGGGAAACACCGACTCCAAAACTGCATTTCCCGTGCTGCATCCATGTGGCAGAAGGATGGGAGCTGGTCACTCCCCTTGCTCTTCTCTTACTGCACTATTTGAACTTGGAGGACAGGACACAAGTCTTGGTCCTAGTCTAAGCCCTAAGGAACTCAGCATCGGTTTTGTATTATTAAAAACAGGATGGGATTAAAATGTGTGCTCAAGTGAGTTCTTCCTCTAGTCCAAGTGCCAGCTTCAGAAAGAGGATGAAAAGCTGCTTGAATTTACAGAGTATGACACATCTGTAACATAAAACTACATCTGCAGCTTTGAAACAGAAACAAAATCCAAGTCTTTTCCTCTCCCAAGCAAATGCCTCAACCAAGGTGGCAACATCCGGATCCCTTTCTTTGCACCTGATAATCTTGATGTGTCTCATGCAAAGCAAAAGAAACTTAACAGGAAGGGAGGAGACAAGTGTCAGCAGCCTCTAGCAACTTGTCACCTGGTGGCCATGACACTCTTTTGGGTGGTGAAACATGTTGGGTTTCAAGGTTTCCAGATGAGGGATGGAGAGCGGTTAGGTCTTGCGCAGAGCTGAACTCTGCCTGACGCAAGGAGCTGGGCTCTTACGTCAGGCTTGCGAGAGGTCAATGCTGCAACACTGAACCTACCTAACCTGCCATCACTTCGGGGATCCTTGGAGCCTGGAAGAGACTCCAAAGGCAAATGTCAGAAGCGGAAGCACGGTGATTCTAAATGAGAGCCGCCCAAGTGTCAAGAACTGCGTGACAGGGGAAAATTCCACACTCACAGAGAACAAACACAAGAACTCAGCAAGCTCATTGTGACAAGGTCTTTCTGCCAACATGCTGTATTAAGGAAATCCCTCTCTGGTTGCTCACGGTAGATTTCAGCCCTTCTCTTTTGCGACACAAAAGCTTTGCCTTTCAGTAGAAGCTACACTATCCAAATCACTGGACACAAGAAGGTACATTGGCAAAATAGGTGCTTAGGATCTTACTAACTGCAGTAAAGATTAGCAATAAAATTCACTTTTAGATTCAAAACCTTTAGAGTTATGTATTCAGATATCATGTACAGCATGCAAGAAGGTAAGTGTGCTTTACTACTATTAGGAATGAACGTGGGCTGCACTCGGTTTGTATTTGTCGTGGTGTAAATTTGTAACAGCTCCACAGTGTTGAACTGAAACAGATGACTTTGACTCAGCTGAAAGGGAGCACATGTCAATTTTAGGGTTCATTTAGGAGCGCAGATGGGCAACAGAGCCAAGAACTTTGAACGAAGTTGAACACAAACCATTTCACAACTTTCTGACATGAACCCAAATGAACTACCACCATTTTCAAATGACTTTTACTGCTGCAGCCTTTTGAACACAAACCAGCCTTTTTTCTCCTTCACTATTTGATCACATGTGGCAGAAGATTAAAATAGTTTCCTGGTTGACTGTATTATGCTTTGCATCTGGGAGCTGGGCTTTAATACTTTCAGATATGTTTGCTATTTGATTTGATTGTTCTGAATAAACGGGGTCGTTAAGATTGTGAATGAGTCCCTGGCTAGAACTGCCTTTAGACAAGCAACCCTTTCCTTCTGGGAGGCACATTTACGCATGCAACAGGTAGCGGTTGCTGTTTGGTTTGTACTTTCATCTCTAGCCGTTTTAACTGTGATATTATGCTAGAAGTGTGCCTGTAGAAAAGAAAAGAAGTGCAGCTTTACAGCCTTCGCCTACCAGTCTGGTTTAAGTTGACACCGCAAGTTTAAGTTGTTCCACCACTGCTGGCACACAAACAGGGGCACGTTCACAGGAGCAACGTTTTGTTTTACACCGGTAAAAGCAGTTGTTTAGCTGAAATCACGAAAACCTGAGGGCTGGGTT
>NW_009928622.1:21984-22203 GCF_000696875.1 Nestor notabilis
CCCCGAAGGCCGATGCCCCAGCACGGCCCCTTCCCAGAAACTGCCTCCCGATCCTGCTGGGATGGGGGAGCTGGCAAGCCCGATGTGAACGAAACCCCTTTACCTGCGGTGTCGTACAAGTTCAGGGTGACCTCCTTCTTGCCCACCGTGACGCTGGTAGTGTACTTCTCGAAGACGGACGGCGCGTATTGCTGCGGAGGGAGGAGAAGCCGCTCTACA
>NW_009928623.1:0-79338 GCF_000696875.1 Nestor notabilis
ATCTCTGCCATCACAATGAGCCCATCAGAGTCATTCTTTTTTCCTCCCGATAATCTAATGTAACACGAAAAAAGCGAGGGGTAGAACAACACAGCCAGACCTCTGGGACCTGCCTGTGAAGAAGGAGCTGTGTATTGCACCCTTATAACTCACCAAAATCCCTTGCTTTCCACCTGTACTACTTCAGAGCTATTCCCACTAACCTGTCCTTCAGATCTGCTCTTTCCATCATTCTTGTTTGCTTTCATTTTTCTTCACCTCCCTACCATTGCATCTGACAAACTTTCTTGGTTGCTTCCTGCCACCTTTCTGACAGTCTCCAGTCTGAACTGTTCCTGCAGCCAGTGCTGACTACCAAGAGACTTCACCTATCCTACGATGGGACATTATGCTCAACATGTGCATTTGGTGGCAGTGTTTCTCCAACCCATTCAGACCAAATCTTCAGCTGCTAAACCCAATTTAGTGCAGCAGTAACCTCAGCCCTTATGAACAAATAAACGTTTGTCACTGCTGCCTGAGCCTAGAGCAATGAGCAAGATGAGTCATGCAATCATGCTCTAAAGTTGCTGTCCACATGAGCCATGCAGTGCCTCTCTGAAACACTTTGAGGCAACTAACTGCCTCCTCACCTGAATATAAAGATGAAGAGCATGAGGAGCATGCAGAAGGTGGCTACGTTGTCCATAGTCTTCATCAGCACCACAAGCTGGCGGCGCAGCGCGGGCATGAAACGCACCAGCTTCAGCACCCGCAGAAGACGGAAAGTCCTCAGCACAGACAGCCCTCCATCTGCCTGGCCGATGATCTCCCAGATGCTGTGGCCCGGGGAGGCACAGGGAGTGCAAAGGACAAAATGAAAGACAAGTGAATGAACAGAAGAGAGAGAGTAAAAGCAATGCTAACCCTAGTTTTCACCCCTACATTGGCAGCAAGAATAAAGGGGTCAGAAGGAAAATCTGTTTGAGCAAGATAGAATTAGAAGCATATACTATAGGCATGTACTTATTTGTAGAAAGTTACATTTCTCCCTTAAGATGAATTTGGCACTGCATGTTGCAGGAATGAGGAAAGGACTGCAGCATTAAATTCCAGCAAGACAGGTTCTTCTATCACACATTAAACATTTTAAAAATATTTCACAGCTAATATTTGTTGTGGATTTACAAGGCAATCACAATTGCCTCCATTCTACAGAGGAGAGAACTGAGGGGCAGAAATGCTGTGCGGCTTGCCTAGGGTCACCAGATGTTGGGAAAAGATATCTTGGTCTCCCCATTCTTGGTCTTGTGCATCAGCTCAGCTCCTCCTTGTATAGGTGCTAAATCCTTTTTGAAAAGGCACATGGAAATGTGCAAGTACTGTGGAACTCTTTACTATGAATGTTTCAGTTGATCCCCAAGGCCCTTATCACCTGATAATGACGATGATACTGTCAAAGATGTTGTAGGGGTTGCGGAGGTAATCGAAGAGACCAAAAGCAGCAAGTTTCAGGATCATCTCCAGGGCAAACATGCTTGTAAAGACAACGTTGCTGATCTCCAAGATGTTGGTCAATTCCTCTGGCTGGAGAGAAAGCAAACTTAGAGAGTCAAAACTGAAAGAGCCCTGAAATTATGGGAAATAGTGTCATCCTTCCCAGGGGACAGGCTTTGTAGGGAGTTGAGAGGCTTCCGTGGACGAGATCAGAGCTGGATAGAGCCACTTGCACTCCAATCCCTTTGCACATTTACTACCTTTATCATAGATTATTTCCCTAACAAATTCTTTTACTAGAGATAGTCAGGAGCTGCACTGCCATTTACACAGCCAAGGCTGACCAAGCGTCTCCCACATCCCACTGCACACCCTCGTCCCCCATCTAAAGGCTGCTTTACTTTGTGCAAAGAACTTGAGTACTTTTTGAGGCAGGGCAAATGTGGCTGATCTGTGTGCCACCCCTTTCTTCAAGGACTTCTTCCTCCAAGGTTTCCACAAATGACCATCTGGAAACATATGAATGATAGAAAAACAGTTGCCCACCTTCCTCTAAATCTCACTGCACTTCTCTGCCTCTTTTTCCTCTGTTTTTATTTTTATTATTTTTCTTTTCCCCACTTCCCACCAAATCCTTGGTATACATTAATTCTCTGTTCTTGCTCCAGCCATCTTCTCTCATGCCTCTATCCTTAGAGTGATCTCAATCATTACCTGCATGTAAGGGACAGGAAGAGCAAGAAAGAGTGAGGAAAAGAGAAAAATGGACTCCAGGGATGACAGAAGATGACTGTGTTGAAAGGAAATAAAAAAAAAAAAAAAAGAAGAAAAGAAAAAAGGGGGGAAAAAAAGAAGCAATCTGACCCTGTCTCAGGCATTCTTTAGTCTGACATTCTTTCAGCCCCTGTGAAACAGCCTTCTCCAGCAGAGACCGATGTGTTTGTGTATATGAAAGAAAGTGTTTTAATGACTCCATCAGTGGAACAAGTCTGAGCAAATTAAATTACTTCTCCTTTTGTTTTCTGAATTAATGACTTTTTCTTCAGTGTGTGCAGCCTTGGAAACTTCTCTGACAAGGTCAGGAAAGGGTCTAGACCGTTTCCTCAGGAATGAAATGTTGCTTCAGAGGGAGACAGAGGATGCGCTGATGTCATTGATGAGGGATGCCAGGATCTTGCCATCCCTGTGAAACAGGGACAAACTGAGTTCGGGATGGACTCACCTGCTCAAAGCACCTCTTGCCCAGGGACTAGGACTGCATCAGGGCAAACAGCAAGGGCTGAGGTCTTGAACAAGTGAGAGAAAAACATTCTCCCAGTATAATGGGCTGCATCTTGGAGCCAAACTAGACAACCCATGGCCTTCAAACTGCATGAGACTACTAGGGCAATTATCCTGATGCTGGACATCACCTTCCCAAGAAGCAGCTGTGGGGACCTGCTCCAGGTGAAGATGTGCCTCCTTCCCAAGCAGAGGAACAAGGCATGGCAGGTCCAAGGCACCCCTTCATGGCTCCTCTGGCCCAAATTTCCATGTTTATCTTGAAACAGGTATGTCACACCTCAGACAAAGTTATATATTTGATGTTTAATCTACTGTGCCACTGTGACACTGAGCCCCAGCTCCAAGCCTTCAAGGTGGGTCTGATCCAGGTTCTGTGGTAGCAGGCAGTACTGTTCTCACTGTTTGGATACACATGCTGAAAAAGTGTCTGAAGACTCCTTTCTTCCTTCATGTTGGTCTGATCTATGTGTGGACACCAAGCCACTCTTTTAAGCATTGTGTAAAAAAGGTGTGAACAAAACTGCAAAAGCTTGTTTGAGGCAAGACAGGACACACCCTACAGTTCAGAACCAGCATTTTTACCATGAACTCATTATTAGTGCCCACAAGAAGGGCAGTCATGGTTTCTCTCTGAGGACTGCAAAATTGCTGTTTTACTGAAGAGCAGCCTTTGTGTTGGCTGTGCCTGTTACATATTCATCTGTTGGAAGGTGAAGTGAGGGAGGAATGCAATTCTGGGCCTCCCCCTCCCCCTGAAGCAGGGGGCTGTTTTAACCCCTGCTCTGGGACCCCCAGGGGCCCAGATCCTCCCAGTTGAGCAAAGGGACTGGAAACTGCTCTTCACATCTGCGGCTTTCCATACCCTTTGCTAATTTCTTGCACTCCTTATTGCAGATTTTTTATTGAAATACTCAATTTCTTTAAAATTAGAAAAAAGGGAGATGGCTCAATGTTCATCCATAATTACATTTGAATAACAAAACCATCCTGAAAAGGAGGGAGAAAGAAGGGGAGATAAGACTGAAGAGAGAGAAACAACAAGCAAGTGCACACTGGAAGGGAGAGATGAAGATCGCTTCATGTAGAGCCAGCCAGTAATGACACTTGCTGGGAACATGAGGTCCATATGCTAAACAGAGATGCCAGTTTCAGCCTGAATCAAATGATTGTCAGTGAGAATGAGCAATGTATAAAAGCAACAGGCTATGACGGTGGATTATCCTCCCCTCTGCTGTCCACACATTCTCTCTTGAGCAATTGATGTTTGAAAAGCCATGCTTGCATCTCACTTGTGGAAAAGGTCCTCTGTTCCCCTGTCTCTCCTTCCCTCCCTGACATCTGTTTCTCTAGTTAAGCCTCTACCTGTTAATCTTGTTCTAATGGGCCATCAATCAGCCCCAGCAAAGCATCCTTCCTAGAGAGAGGGGCAGGAAAAGGAAGGAGAGATGGGCAGATAGAAAGGCAGTGAAAGAAGAATCAAAAAACAAAGCCGAAATAATAAAAAGTAAAATAAACTTACTGGCACCCACAAGAAGTAGAGATTTATTTTTTTTTTTTAATTGGAATAGGGTTCTTCCTGGAGAAGGAAGAGCAAGACAGAAGGAATGAACTCAGGAAAATAAAGAATAGAAAAAGAGAGAGGAGTAAGCTGGAGAGGTACACTTACTGGCTAAAGGCAGATCCTGCATTGAAGCCATTTCTGGAGATACAGATAATTCACCAGAGTGCAAAGTGCCAGAATTGGGAACCAGACCTGCAGGGCCTGGGACACCAGGGGCCATGTTCTATGGGGGGATGCCCTCACACCTGAGACACTGTGGCAGTGAGTGGCAGTGGACACAGCTGGTGCAGGGGACTTTCTCTGGCCAGGGAAGCATGAACTTGCTGAAGCAGGGAAAAAGTGGTCTGATAGAATCATTTAGCCATCACACTAGGAGAGAAACTTGAACAAAACTGTGGGAGATGAGTATTAAGGTGAGAAGGGTGGCTTGGAAGGGAAGAGAGATCACAGGGGGAAAAGCATGCCCAGACTCAGTGTCTGAACCAGACTGGTTCACCTACTTTGCATACAGATCTCTTTCCAAATCTATGAAACTACCCAATTCTTCATGGCACAAAGTCCTTCAACCCTAACAATGTAGATCAAATACTGAGAATGAAATGTGTGATTCAGATCTACTTCAGAGCTCCTGCCCAGTGATCAGAAACCAGAACTGGGGCAATAGAAGGCAGGAGCTCAGCTTTTTTTCCCTTTTCCGTTTCTTACTAACATTGGAGTTCTTATGTCAGATTAGTCTGAAAAAGTAATTAGTCCATTCTTTGACAGGAGCCAGATGCTGCTGCACTGTAGAAAAGGTTTTCACAGGGAAGTCTTCTGCCTCCCTGGGGCCAGGGTAAGGGACTTCACCAGAAAACTCACTCATCTGGTACGGCCCCACAACTACTATCCTTTATTAGTCTTCCAGGTGGGCAATGAGGGAATCAATTCAAGAAGCCTGAGGAGACTCAAGAAGGACTTCAGGGCCTTGGGGCAGCTGGTTTAGGGTTTGGGAGCCCAAGTAGTGTTCTAGTCCCTCCTGCCAGTCACAATCAATGACAATCAGAAAAATCACATTAATTAATTCCTGGCTCCGTGACTGGTGTCAGTGCCATAACTTGGGATTTTCTGACCATGGGTCAGTCTACATGGCACGAGGCCTGCAGGCAGCAGATGGGATACACCTGTCCCAAAGGGGAAAAGGGATTCTTGCCCAAGAGCTAGCAGGGCTTATAGACAGAGCTTTCAACTAGGTTTGAAGGGGGAAGAGGATAACACCAGGCTCGCTAGACATGAGCCACAGGGTAGCATGCCGCTGTTGGAGTCCAGATCCACAGGGCAACTCAAATGCAATTATGCCAATGCCCGCAGCATGGGCAACAAACAAGAGGAGCTGGAAGACATTGTGCAGCAGGGAAATCATGACATAATTGCCATCACAGAAACATGGTGGAATGATTCACATGATTGGAGTGCTGCAGTGGATGGCTACAGGCTCTTCAGAAGGGATAGGCAAGGAAAAAGTGGTGGTGGGGTTGTGCTATATGTCAGGGAGTGCATTGACTGACTTGAACTCAATGTTGTGAGGGAGAAGGCTGAATATTTGTGGGTGAAGATCAGGGAGAAGGCCAACCAAGCAGATATCCTGCTAAGAGTCTGTTATAGACCACCCAGCCAGGATGAAGCTATAGATGAAGTGTTGTTCAAACAACTGAGAGAAGTTTGATGATCGCTTGCCTTTGTTCTCATGGGGGACTTCAACTTACCAGATGTCTGCTGGAAGTGCAACACAGCAGAGGAGAAACAATCCAGGAGGTTCTTGGGGGATGTGGAAGATAACTTCCTAACCCAGCTGGTTACTGAGCCAACCAGGGGAAATACCTGGCTGGATTTTCTGTTTGCAGAGAAGGACTGACGGGTGACACAATGGTTGGAGGCTGTCTCAAATGATTGAATTTTCAGTCCTTGGAGAAGTCAGGAAGAAGGTCAGCAAAACCTCCACCTTAGACTTCCAGAGGGCTGATTTTGGCCTGTTTAGGACACTGGTTAGCAGAACTCCTTGGGAAACATTACTGAAGGACAAAGGGGTCTATGAAAGCTGGACACTTCAAGAATGAAATCCTTAAGGCACAGGAGCAGATGGTCCCTATGGGCTGAAGATCAAACTGGCAGGCAAGAGACCAGTCTGGATGAACAGGGAGATAATGCTGGAATTCAGGGGAAAAATGAGAATTCATCATCTGTGGAAGAAGAAACTGTCACCCCATGAGAAGTACAAGGATGTTGTTATGCTATGTAGAGAGAAAGACAGAAAGGTGAAGGCACAGATGGAACTAAATCTGGTCACTACCATAAAAGATAATAGAAGTACTTTCACAAATATATTAAAAATAAAAGGAGGACCAAAGAGAACCTCTGTCCTCTACTGGATACTAGGGGGAAGCTAGTGACTGAGGACGAGGAAAAAGATCAGGTACTTAATGCTGCCCTTGCCTCAGTCTTTAATAGTCACCAGCCATCCTCAGGGTACTCAGTTCCCTGAGTTGGATGGCAGAGATGGGGAGCTGATTGAAGTCCCCATAACTCAGGAAGAAATGATTAGCGACCTCCTGCTCCACTTAGACGTAGACAAGTCTAGGGGATCAGATGGGTTCCACTGAAGAGTGCTGAACGAGCTGTCAGAGGAGCTTGCTAAGCCACTCGCCAGCATCTATCAGCAATCCTGGTCTAGGGGGGGCATGTCCCTGATGATTGGAGGTTGGCCGACTTGACACCTTTCTACAAAAGGGGCAGGAAGGAAGACCCTGGGAACTACAGGCCTCTCAGCCTGACCTCAGTGCTGGGAAAGGTCATGGAGCAGATGAACCTGCGTGAGATCATAAAGCACAGGCAGGAAAATGGAGGGATCAGGCCACTCAGCATGGTTTCATGAAGGGCAGGTCCTGCTTGATCGGCCTGGTATCCTTCTACGATAAGGTGACTCACCTGGTTGATGAGGGAAAGGCTGTAGATACAGTCTGTTTGGACTTAAGTAAAGCATTTTGAACCTGCGTGAGATCATAAAGCACAGGCAGGAAAATGGAGGGATCAGGCCACTCAGCATGGTTTCATGAAGGGCAGGTCCTGCTTGATCGGCCTGGTATCCTTCTACGATAAGGTGACTCACCTGGTTGATGAGGGAAAGGCTGTAGATACAGTCTGTTTGGACTTAAGTAAAGCATTTGGCACTGCCTCCCACAGGGTTCTGGAGAAACTGTCTGCTCATGGCCTGGATAGGTGAATTCTTTGCTGGATTGGAAAGTGGCTGGATGGCCGAGCCCAAAGAGTGGTTGTAAATGGCATCACATCTAGCTGGTGACCGGTCATTAGCGGTGTCCCTTGGGGCTCAGTATTAGGGCCAGTGTTGTTTAATATCTTCATTGATGATCTGCATGAGAGGATTGAGTGCACCCTCATTAAATTTGCAGACAACACCAAGTTGGCTGGGAGTG
Organism: Nestor notabilis; assembly: GCF_000696875.1. Lineage (NCBI taxonomy): Eukaryota > Metazoa > Chordata > Aves > Psittaciformes > Psittacidae > Nestor > Nestor notabilis. The sequence continues at coordinate 7,789 of NW_009928623.1, forward strand.
TTGATCTGCTGAAGGATAGGGAGGCTCTGCAGAGGGATCTGGTATTGGAACATGCTTCCCAGGAAATGGTGGAATCACCGTCCCTGGAAGTGTATAGGTGAGGCCCTCAGTGACATGGTTTATTTGTGGCCTTGGCAGTCGGGGTAATGGTTGGACTTGATGATCTTAAAGGTCTTTTCTAACCTGGTTGATTCTATGATTCCATGAATACACAGACAACCATGAAGTCCCTGCAGAAGTTTCTCCTAACCAGGAGTAAATTTACAGCTGCCTAAAAACTGAAGGGTGATTGATGTGATCTAGGCAGACCAGCCCTACAAAACTGTACCTGCACATCACTGCCTCTGAGAACGTGACAGAGAAATATTCCATAAAGAGGTCACTCCAGACTCCATTTTTACTATTTCAAAGTCACTTGATAATAATCAGAAAAGGCATAGAAATCAGCCATTGAACACACTAACTAGCTTTTACTTACTCTAATCACCACCCCACAACCAATGCAGGATTTCGTGATGTCTTGTTATACCTTAGTTTTACAAGACTGAAGTAATGTGGTTTCATCTACCACCCCAGGGAGACTGTTCCATCATTTACTAAATGTCAGTATGATGAGCTGGCTTGGACACTTGCTGAATGTTTTTGACAAGCAGCAAATAGTAAAAAGAGAAGCAATAACTGTAAAATATGAATTTCTGGATGCAATAAATGCTGGTTTGAAGGAAATCATGTTGGCTATAGGATATGAAGGTACTGATCTACAGGGCTGCTGTAGTTAGAAAACGGAATCGTTTCCTGATCCACACAAGACCTCATAAAGTATTGATCTGATGTACAAAGGAATACTGTGAGTAGATACTGGAGAAGATAAACCAAGTTATCCAGCAATTGTTTTATTGGCTACTAATGGCAAAGAAGCTTGAGTCCAACAGGCCATGCAAGAACTACAAGAGAAAGGCAGCCTGGGAAATTCAGCTGGGACCAGCCTTTCATCTGAAAGCTGTGTAAGGGACAAAAGTGAGCAGCACCACCACATCCTCTGTGAATATTTTAAAAAGTGAGCCTCTTAAAGTGATCCTTCTGGACAGTCACAAGCATCTAATATTTTCTACACTGGATATTAAAAATAGGCATTTCCAAGTAGAAGCAGATCTGAAGAACTGAAAAAAATACTTCAAGGAGGACAAAGCCTGAAATGATTGATTTTGGCTTGTGCAATGTACCAGCAGTATCTGAAGACTTAATACTGAGAATATTATATGGTATAATGCACATTGATGGATTTGAATAAGCTTATATATTTACAAGTGATAACTTTTGATAAGCTTAAAGATTAAAAATGACTCATAGCAGTGCAGTTTGTCCCAAAACCAAATTTATTTCCCTCACAAGAAATGCACAAGGAGGCAGGAAACCGCCCTGGCCACATGCATAGGAAAGGATGAGGGGACTAGATGCGTAAGCTAAACAAAGCCAGATTCCAAGGTTATTTGAATTCAAGCAAAATGGTTTGAGTTGTTGAGGCTAAGTGGCAGAAAGACACTGTGAATATTAAACCCCTGACTTGTAAGAAACAGATAATTTTAATTCATGCTATTCTTTCTGTTGGTCAAAGCTCAGGAACTGAAGGCAAGACTTGCACATGGGATCTGTCCCCCAGGTTCCTCCGTTTCTGAACCTGAACCTTGTGCCTCTATAGTCTGTCTCACCCCTTAACCTGATGGTCAACCAGTGTATAGTCTGTGAACAAGTGCTCACACCTGTGACACCTTCACCAGTCTTGCCCAGCCAGATATGTCCCCAGAATGTGGCTGGGGTTGTGATCTCCCAATCACCAGAAAATAAGAGAGGTCTCTATATGCATTAGTGCTGGGCCAAGAGACATTCGTATGATGAAGCAGCTGAAGACACAGAAGCTACGTCGGTCATAGGATGGCATTACCCTGCAAATCACAGATCTCTTTGGACAGAGGTTTTTTGCTGGAAATCTTTCTGTGAAATTTGTGTTTCTGGGAGAAAAAAAACAACAACAACCAAACAAACAAACAAACAAAACCCACAAAAAAAACCTCAAACCAATAAAACACCAAAAAACCACCAAACCAAACACAGGTAGAAGAGAAAAGGAGGTGATGAAGTAGCAGTCTGAGATGTATTGAGGAACACTTAAAGAAAGCAAAGGGCAGTGTATATGCCTGTGTGCTTTCGAGGTAACTACTGACTTTCTGAAAAGGATCTGGAATTCATGTTATGGTCTGAATTATTTTTAACTTTCTTGTGTCAGGATTCACTATACATATTTTAAATAAACAGGCTACACCACATATTTCAGTTATGATCAATTCAGCTGACATCACTTTCTAGCAGAAACAGCATGCAGGGTCATAAGCTTTTCCTAGCTACTTAAGGATAAAAAGTGGTAACATAGCTGTAAGGACATGTCATTAATAGCCTGCAACTAGAAACCCCAAGGCTGCAGGCAGATCCCACTCTGCTGCAAGCTGTACAAACACAGAGGCAGCCTAGAAGGGCTTAAATCTGCACACAGGGTAGCCAGAACATGAGAGTGAATTCCCTACCTCCAGCTCAATTATTCTTCTGCTAAATGCTTAAGTCACGCTGTCTCCAATAAAACAAAATGAACAATGGCTTTCCCTGCTTGGTGCTCACATCTTTAAAATATCAGTGGGCAGTTTTCATATTTTCCTGGGCTTCAACCCTTAGTCATCTCTCTGCTATGTGTTAAATACATCGCTCTTTTTTATCTATTTTCGTGAGTCAACCCCTCCAGCCTCTTCTTCATTCTTCTCTCCTCTGAGCTCCTGCCAGTATTTTTCTGGTACTGAAGCATCCAGTGCAGTTTTGCATTCTGGGTTCAAATTAAGGTTTCCCATCCTTGTAAAGCTGGGCTTTGAAAAATGGTCTAATGCTTGGTATGTGGGTGAGATCCAGACATATGAGGCTTCAAATACTGGCTCACACGCTATGTTGCCTCAAACAGAGAATTTAATGTACTCTGGGTCTAAAGATATCTCCATCCTGATACAGCACAGGGCAAATCAGAATGCCTTGCTTGAACCAGATTACCCTGTCTCTTTGCTGCCCAAGACTGTGTTCAGGACTAGATTTCACCTTGGTTCCAAAGGTTCAATGCAGTCAGCATCTCAGTAGTGGAGCGATCTCCTATTTTTGTGATCTGGGCAGACTCGTGGAGTGAATCATGGTCACATTCAGGCAGTATAGATCCAAAACCTGCACGTACAGCATGGACTCCTTTAATGCAAAGTGCAGCAGAGCTACCAGCAATACAGATGTAAGGTCATGGGCATGCTTAACATCCTCTGAAGCTGGCTCTGCACATCACAAAGTAGACACGACCTCTGTTTCCCAGCTATAAAATAAGGGCACACAATCCTTCTCCATATTGTAAGTCTGTCATTAGGATAAAGTGTGCTGCTGACTTAGAGCTGCCTAGAAACTATTGGCATGAAAGTCAAACCTGTGCCCACACCTGCTGTCTGTTGTCTGACCCATCTATCACTTCTTGCTGCCAGGGCAAAGGCTCAACCCATCTGAGCCCCCAAAATGACATGGGAGGTGGTGTCTTTCCCTAGCCTTCTTGTATAGTTAGACTGTGCTCAGGCATCTCTTAATTAAGCTGGAAAGGGTAGCAAGTTGATAGATTTGAATTGACATGCTGGTGAAGTGCCTCTGACATCCCCAGAGGGCACATTAAATTAACCAAATAGACTAAGGATTCAGTAAGCTAATGAAGAAGGAAAAGGGAGAGAGATGAGGAAGATGGAAGACACAAGGGTGAAGGAGAAAGAAAAAGATGAGAACAGAAGATGGGGAAAAAGAAAAACAGAGGGATAAAATTTAGCAGGAAGGAGGAGAAGAGAGGGGTTGAAAGGAGTTGAGAGGTAATTACATAAAGGCAGCGAAAGGGATTAAGTGCAGGTCTATGGAAGAAAAGACTGTGCAAGATCCTGAGGATTTCTCCAAAGCCATGCTGGGACCATCTGTGCTGCAGCCTCGGGTCCAAATTGCTCAATCTCTGCCTCCACTAAGTTGCATTAACCGCTTAGCAAAGCCGTAACCCCCAGCAGGACTCCCTGGTCCCCTCTGCTTACCCGTGCACTAAGGTGCCTTACCTGCTCATGGTGCTCAATGCCCATGCTGATAGTGTTCACTAGGATTGCAATCATGATCCCACGGTTGAAGTACTTGCTGTCCACAATCACTCGAAGCTTGATCCTCACTTCTCGCCACATGTCACTGCAGAGCTTCAGCCGTCCACCTTCTTCCACCTCTTCATCCTCCTTCTCCAGCGCTGAGGCACCCTGGTCCTCTCTGCTGACCTCTCCCTCCTCTTTGCTGGCTCCGCTGTCCTCCTCCTCTGGGTCAGCGTTATCCAGGACAGAGAGCCTTCGGGATGCTTCATGCTCCACCCTGTGGCATCGGGGGCAGTTGGTGGGATCAGAGGTTGCTGTCACAGCAATGGGCTGGACAAAGTCCTGAGGAGGGCAATCAAGAGAGTTGTGCTGCTGGCAAAGCCCTGGGGAGAGAAATGATCATGCTTAAAGGAGGAGGCTTTGAAAAAGACATTGAAACTGGGCACATGTTTGACTTTTTGTATTTAGACAGGGTAACTGAGCTTTTTAGTGGTAAGGATGACTAAGCACATCATCTCAAGGCCAGCAATAAAACCCATTGCTGTTAGGGGCTTTACACTGACTGTGTCACCAAAAGGCATGGTACTGTTCAGCTGCCGGTGATTAGGCTCAATGGGGGTTTGCATCCATCAGAGGAAGAACTGTTTTGGCTGATGAAGGAATCGCAGCTTGAGACTCAGTAGCTTGCGTTACATGGGAACTGAGGGAAAAACTATCATGAGGGCTGCTATTTGGCCTAAACTGCTACAAGTGGGGTCCAAGAACCCACATGCTGAGCTGAATTCTCTAAGTTAGAGAAGCCACATTAGCAAAGCATTTCAAGAAGCAAGAAAAGGTAGTGCAGGAACACTTCCTCCTAACAGTCCATGTGCTCTGAGTCAGAACAGATCTCCTGACTTTAGTGAGAAAACTAAGTTTGTGTTCCTCAACCCTCCAAGTTGGGCCTGGAAGATCAAATAGAAATAAATCAATTAATTCATCAACTCAGCGCATGAAGGCTGCAGAAACTTTTCTCCCAGCAAGTAAAGAAAATGAAAGACTGAATATGCAAGACGAGCTGAAGGAAAATATGCCTTTTGCTTGTTAGTGGGAGCATAACTTAGGAAAGGCATTGGAAGCAGTTAATACTAACTCTATAAAACTATTTTTACAGTTCCTTTTCAGGCCAGGAATCCAATTTAAATGGTATCTCATATCTAATTTTACACAACAGCATGTGCTCCCATCAAGAGAAATCGTCTCCATTGCCCTTTCCTAACTTCTTCAGTATTGCTCCCTTGGTTCAGGATATACCCTTTACAATTCTAGTCCATTTGCCTCTCTCTTGTAGCACAGCAACTCACTTTAGGCAGAGAACTTTGGGGTATCTGCTGTGTCACCAAGTCAAATCCTTTGTCATATCCCTATAATACTTATATCTTCCAAACTGCTATCATTACCCTGCTACACCAGACCTGGAGCCCTTCACAAGACTCTGGGTTTTAGACCTGGGTTTCCCATTTTCCCTGATGGTCACCCCTGTTTCATTCCCATTCTTGCTGGTCATCCCCACCTTGCAGGTCTAGTGCGTTGACCATGGCCCTGTGCTCAATGGCCAATGTTAATTCTAATTCTGTGCTTTGTAGGCACAGGTCCTTTGGCAAGCTGGCACATAGAGATGCTCCTGGTTACGCTCACACTTCCACTATTGGCATTTCCAACTTTACACACGCAATCCTTACTGTAGTGCCTCTGGCTTTTCCTGTTCATGCCTAGCTTGGCATTGTTCGGCTGCACGTGGCCCTGGCGCCGGCTCTGTATGCTGTTATACAGCCCAAGGGTGCGGCGTTTGGCTTTGCGCATGATGTGGCAGATGTATTGGAAGATCTCCTCATAGCAGTCTCCCGGCTCCATGTAGCTGGCAACAGTGCTGGAGGAGAGGTACCGAGCCCTCTGCTCCTGCATCAGCTGGTGTTCCCGCTGCTTGGTCTCTGAGAACTGTGTGGCAATGACCACCAGGCACAAATTGATCATGAAGAAGGAGCCCACCTAGTAGTAAAGGATGGAAAGGAAGAGTTAATGTCAGCATGAGGAAGAACATGCAGGAGAGGGAATGTAAGAGGAGAGGAAAGTGACTGAAGGCAGACCAGTCTGTGTATGAAGATAGGATTTCAGAGAAAGCCAGGCCTAGCTGAGCTTGGTTTTGAGAACTCAGTGTGATTTCCATGCCAAATTTAGAGCTCTGAATTGAAATTCAGGGAACACAAGCCCAAAGTTTGGCTCTTTTGGCAGGTTTAGGACCTTTAGCAAGTCCCTTAGAAGTTATCTGCAAAGGGTTTGATGAAAACCAGACTTTTTCTTTCCCTCTCTTTTGTGTTAAACAGAAAGTGGGAGACAGAGGACTAGTTTAGTAGTCTGGTTGCTTTCTCCTCTGCTTGCTCAGAAAAATCATGGGCTGTCATTTACGGTCTTCAACCCTTGGAGGACATGCCAAGAGTATTCTCAGAGCATTTTATTTATTTCTACCATTTACACCTTAATTCATGATACAGGAAGATAGCACTTCGGTGAAATGAATGAGCTCTTGAAATCAAAGCGGAGTTTGAAAAAACTAATGACTTTGAGAGGGACGCTCTCTGGCAGAGGGACATTACCTGGCAGAACAGTGCTTCCTTGCTCATTTTCTATTCTCCTGATACTAGGCATATTATATTAGCTCTTATTTTACTTGTCCTCCCGCTTAGGTAGGCTTTTCATTTCGAATACAAAAACAACCACAAATCATACCCCCAAATTTCTTAGAAATAAAACAAAATGCCCAAGTTCCTCCTATTCTTCATACAGAAGACAAAAAGTACAACAGGCTTATTTTACACCTTTGCACGTTCCCTTTAAGCTTCCTTTGCCTTGGTTTTCCTATCTGTAAAATGGAGCAAATACTTGTTGGTGCTGAAAGATTTGGAGGTTACAATCTTACTCTCAGTGTTACATATTATGAAATTACAGATGAATCTCCATGAGGAGATCTGTCCGTTACATTTAGGATAAAACCTGGGCTTCAATACGATGAGAATTTTATACATAAAAGGGCTGTAACCACGTTCAAAATAATTTTCAAAGCTATGGTGCCCTGATTGATGCCTACTCCCCACAGAGCTGTAAGTGGCGATACAGCATTGATAAAACAGAGAGTCTGCTCTGCTCTGAAATGAACTCTGCGGGTTGGCCCCTGGAAGCAAGGAAGAACCAGCTCAAGATTTCTGCTTCCCATGCACCAGGGAGCATTCCGGCTGTAACCACGTTCAAAATAATTTTCAAAGCTATGGTGCCCTGATTGATGCCTACTCCCCACAGAGCTGTAAGTGGCGATACAGCATTGATAAAACAGAGAGTCTGCTCTGCTCTGAAATGAACTCTGCGGGTTGGCCCCTGGAAGCAAGGAAGAACCAGCTCAAGATTTCTGCTTCCCATGCACCAGGGAGCATTCCTGAGTGAATCCACACAGGACTCAGTCTCATCTCCCTGAGGTGCGCCAACAGCTCTGACAGAGAGCTGGATCCATATTGCCCTTATGCGCATGTGTCCTTCCCTATATAACCCTTCCAGAAAAGGGGAGAGGACAAGCAAAGGTAGCAATAACCCGACCCCAACCCTTGTGCATGGAAAAAGTGGAGTTTGTTTTATCTACCCAAGCAGCCTTGCCCTCAGTGCACAGTCCCTGCCACTCCCCATACCAGCTTGCCCGCTTGGTTGTCCTTTTTTCTTGCACACAGGTGCCTAGAAGCTGTGTCCAGAAGCTTAATACAATGGCTTTCAGTATTTCAAAGGGGAGGTGTCCCTGGCAGCATTTGAATAAGCCTTTGAAACATGAAGCTCTTCCCAGACAGATTCAACATAAGGACAACAAACTATCTCAAAATAAAGGGCTGGGTTGGGTTTTTTTTTCTCCTCCTCTTCACACACTTCAAAGCTGTTCTAATTCTGCTTCCCTTCATCACCAAACCCTTCTCTTCCCTTTTCTCCTACCCGTGTTTCAGCCTATTTTCCCTTCAGCTTTTTTGGGTGGCCTTGAAAATTAAAACAATGCCTCCTTCAGTTTCCTTCACTTTCCCCTAAGATTTTCCCTAGTCCATAATATCTCGCATATTTTCACTGATAAGAGTATGACTGGGAATCCAAATTCTCTGATATGCTCTCCTGCCCTCTTCCCCCTCAGCTTGCCCATTCTCATGGGCTTGCCCATTCAGTTATGTCCCCGCCTTTCCCTGCATGAGGCAGGATTGGGAGCAGGACACCAGCTACACATGCATTTCTGGAACTCTAGCTGTGACACTGCCAGGTACTTTGCAACTTCCAACAGCTCCTCAATCAACAAGTAACTGAGACTTGCAACACCTTCTCTCTAGGCTACCAGCAAAGGAATTGAGGGTAACAAGATGCCCTCAGCAGGGTCACACTGTCAGCCTGGGCTTGAATCTGGAGGGGCATTCAGGTTTCACATGACCAAGCCCTGTCCTCACAGGCACACTTTGCTGTGATCTCCCACCATATGACCAAAAAGGAGAGGAGGGAGAGGAGTGGATATGACAACTAAACCCAATCATTAAACCTCATAGCTAAAAACATCAAATGCAAAATAAATGAGCTTGTTTAACCCTGAAGACAACAGGCGAGTCCAAAAAGCTCTCAGGCTCTGCGAAGCTTGACACTGCCCCCCAGCTAGCAGGAGGACAGGAAGGTTCCCAGATGGCTCGTAATTGAACTATCCATCTCAGCTAGCTGAACAGGGAGACCAAAAGCGTCTGACATGGAGTCAGACGAATCATATGACAGAGGCAGAAGGAGACTGATTCAGAGCTCCGACACAGGAGTCCTGTTCAGCCCCAAGACTGAGCTTGATTGAGCAAATCCTGGCCTGGTTAAGCCCAAGGTTTAATCTCTGTCTCTGCAATACTGAATAAAACCTGACTGTTGGTGGAGATGCTAACTTATTTGTCCATTATTTTTATTGCTTATGCCTGGATATCCAGCTTGTCTTCTGAAACCTACATGTTTCGGAAGCAAGAGAACAAGCATAGAGAACTCCAAGAAGGCCACTGAGTGCTACAAGGTAGATGCCAGCCTGAGAGTTCAGAAGAGTTTTCTCTAGCCCAAGAGCCACACCAATGGCCAAGTAGCTGGAGAAGTGACAAAGAGACAGCTGAAACTCAAGCAGGAAGATCCAAATGAAACACTTGAGAGGTAAAAGCAGTCCTTCCTTCATGTTAGCTCCATGATCTCTGGCAGAGGGGGAAGCTATATGCAATTTGCTGAGTATGTAAAATGCTTTTACCAAGTCGTTCTGCAAGGCCACTCTGATTGCCAGGGTCAGCCAGCACTCTTCCCCCTGGGGAAGCACGTCTATGCAGGAGTCCTAACCATGCTAGGAATATATCCAGGTGGTGGAGCCTTCTTCCTGCCAGATGAGCAGCAGCAGGTAGTGTCTTTATGTAGGTGTTTGAAGATATATCTGTGAGGGAAGGAGAAGTCATGGATGAAAGCATAGCTCTAAAGTAGATGCTGCAGAGATCCATCCCCGGAAGAGTAAGTTTGAGCCAAGATTAGGATGTAGGTGGAAAAGCAAAGACTCAGGGCTTGAAGTATAACTGTCAGAGCAATCCTGCTTAGAAACCCAGGCCTTTCAACCATGGAGAAGGGAAAGATAAAGGCTTGAAGGTGTGTGCTTCATGACATTTGAAGAAAATAAAACCAAGGGATTTCTGCTGTGCAACCAAGGGCAACTATTGTGTTGCTATGTGCTGTAAAAGATGCAGTATGCATGTAAAGAAGGTAACAGAATGGCTAAATATTTTCTTGGTATAGCTCCACCAAAGGCAAAGTAAATATCCCATATAGCATATGGCTCCTTTATTCTGAGCAGTCTCCAGAGTAACTTTATGGTAGTGTGCTCCTGTGTCTGATGGAAATAAACCTACACAGCTTCTGAGAATGAGGAGGGAGTGTCTAGAAATGCCAATGACACTCTGCGGTAAGATCTCAGATGGAGAGTTTAATTGAGGGTTTTCAGCACCTGCAAATTCAGCAGCGAGGTTTGAATCACTGGGAATCCACATGAGGTGAGCCAGCACTAGAGGGATGCTCCTGCTTAGGAACCAAAAATATGCTGACAGCATTTATGTATTTTGGAGCAGGGCATGAGGTGCAGTTTCTGGAACTCCCACAGGAGGCTGGGCCCACCCCAGTGGTTAAACACAGGCTGTGCACAATCCTTCCTGGCCCTGGGAGTGTCTGTGTCTGAGACAAGGAGTAAATCCTGTGCCAAACTGCACCTTGTACAAATCTGGGTTATCTGGCCACGCTGCTCAAAGGGAAAATGCAAGTACTAAATACGTATTGCATGGTGGGAATCTGAACAAACTTTATGGGAAATAATTGGTTTCTGAGCTCACAAAAAGCAGTGGATGTTCAGTGTGCCTTTGAGAACAGAGTTGGGGTGAATTCCCCTCCGTCCTCTGCAATTGTACATCTGCACTGTCTCTCCTTGAGACTCTCCAGCCCCAAAGTAAAAGCAGAATTCCTACAGGTCTATTTCACCTCTGCCGTCTTGGCTCATGATTCAGCCCACAGGGAGTAGGTCATCTTCCTGTTTTTATCTCCTTGTCTTTCCCTTGTGATGGCCGGAGGCCAGAAGGCAGGGAAAAATCAAGTATACCATGAAGATTCAGCTTTTTTATATGCTCTCTGTCCTGAATGGACCAGTAGATTATTTTTTGTGTGCAATTCCCCATATGTACAGGCAGCAGAATTTCTTCCAGAAATTGGATTAAGGCTTGTTTGCTCTCAAGTCACTGCATGTCAGTTTGAATTTAAACTAGATTCTGTGCCAGATGATCCTGGGTGACTGGTTCTAGAGATCCTATATCTAGGAGAGCATGATCACATAGGACAAGTAGTAGGTGAAGAGCAGAGTCTTAGCCAGGTCCATTCAGCAGCCCATCCAAATACATGTAGGCCTTGAAAACACACACTGAGGTCCTTACTAGCTAAGTGACCTAGAACTAAATTGCACCTATGGCATACAGATTTTATATTTCCCATAATCCATCCAATGTCTTTCCGCTCTTGACTTTGGTCCTAAACTAAAACATCAGTGTGCTATCAACATTATTCTCAGACTAAAACCAAAACACAGCACTGAACCAGCTACTAGGAAGAAAGTTAACTCTATCCCAGCGAAAACCAGGACAGTTCCCGTACTGGAAAAGTGCAGGAGTCTTCATAAAAACAAAATTCTTCCTTGTTAGAAACAGGATATTCCCTCCAAGAAAATGTGTCTACAAGTGAGAGGGGCTTGAGGATGGAAGAGGCAATGGCACCACATCTCACCTCTCTTTCCAGGCACCAACAACAAACATCCTTATAGCAAAGCAACCTTCAAACTTCACTTGTATAAATCCACAGGGTTTATAAACTGTTTATTAAGCCCTCATCACAGACACACTTCTCTCTTTCTACCTCTACCAGCCACAAGTGATCTCGCACAGCCAGTTTATGTTAGACTGCTGACACTTTCAGAGCAGCAGCTCCTTTCTGTTCATGGTGAGGAAGTAATTCAGCATGACAGACCCCAAACCTGACAAAATCTGAATCTGAGAACGTAGATCTGAGAAAACCACTTGCTGCCAAAAGCCATAAAACATGGCTCAAAAATGACTCAAGAGCTTAAAACGTATAAAGAGACCAAGTAGGAGGGCAGACGCAGAAATGGTTTTCTGTGCTTAGGGTTTTTTTTTTCAGTAGTGTCTCTGCCTACTGGTTTGGGAAATTGAGAGATTTGTGGATGAGAACATTATCCTACACTGGGTATGTGTATCTCTAGGAATCAATCCTGAGCACATTTTTTTGAGTGGAAAAAACCGTATGTGATCCTACCACCAACTCCTGGTGAAAATCAGCTAGCTGGGTTCTGGAAATTCCTAGAAGAAATCCAGGTAAATAGCTTTCTTCTCTGTGTCGTGGTTCAAGCCCAGCCGGCAACTTGGAACCACACAGCCACTCGCTCACTCCCCCTCCTCTTCCTTCCTCCCCCCGCTCCCGGAGGGATGGGGAGGAGAATTGGAGGAATGTAACTCCCACGGGTTGAGATAACAGCACTCCAGTAACTAAGGTATAATACAAACCACTGCTGCTACCAATAATAATGATAAGGGAAATAACAAGGGAAAAGGACACAACCTCTCACCACCCGCCGACCAATACCCAGCCCGACCCGAGCAGCGATCTGGGCCTTCTGGGTGACTCCCCCCAGTTTCTATACTGGGCATGACGTGCTGTGGTATGGAATAGCCCTTTGGCCAGTTTGGGTCAGGTGTCCTGTCTCCGCTTCCTCCCGGCTTCCCCTCCGCCCTGGCAGAGCACGAGACTGAGAAAGTCCTTGGTCAGAGTAAACATTATTTAGCATTAACTAAAAACATCCGTGTTATCAGCGTTGTTCCCAGACTGAAAGTCAAAAACACAGCACTGCACCAGCCAGCTACTAAGAAGGAGAAAAAATGACTGCTGTAGCTGAACCCAGGACACCCTGATATCTGTGTTGACATAACACCTAGTTTTTGTAGGTGCTTAGCTTGCAATGCTGACAGTCGTCAAGGCTTATACTTATACTTACAATTATCAGCAAGATAAAGTAGATAAAATTGTAGAAGGAATGGGCATCCATCACATAGTACATGATCTCCACCCACCCTTCCAGTGTGATCACCTGCAGAGATAAACAACAGAGAAACAGTAGCAAAGTGGACTTCCAGAGTTCACTCCTCAGTGTATACAGGCAGATACTGGCAGGGCTGTTGCAACCCAAGGAAGGTGAGAAACAACAATTCATTTCAAGGAGGCCAAATTTCCATTCCAGGAAATCAGCGTGGTACTGCTTGGTGACACTGGCGTACTGTCAAAGCCTGTGAGATCATGCTAGCCCACAGCAAAAAATTCATTAAAATAGTTCATTTCCCTGGATCACAGCAGGGAAAAAACCCGCAGCAGGTTTCTGTGCCCCTTGGACTGGACACTGCGTACAGCTGGCAGAAAAGAAAAAAGGTCTGAATTTTAGCTCCCATCTGCAACGCGTGCTGGGAATTACAAAAAATGAAAATAAACCAGACTCCTTTGCTATAGTGATCTGGATTGAAGGGAAGACTGGTACAAGTCAGCCTGAAGACTGTAGCTCATTTCAGCAAGAGCTTTGAACAGCTCTATGTCCCTCTTCATCTCAACCTCTATGCTCCTTCTTCAGGAACACTGTTCATGGGGTGCACCCCATCTCTCTCGATAGAATAGTTACAAGGCCCTTTTCTCCCTGCTGCTGTATTCCACCCTGCAGAAACTGTCATGGGAGCACAGAAAGATTGAGTTGGAAACAAGAAAACTAGCTTGAGCCACGTTAGGAGGCTAACTTGATCTTACCTGAAATATCACAATCCAGGCATACCCGATGTTGTCAAAGTTGATGGCACCCTTGTGTGGGTTGGCATTGCCTGTACGGCACACGTTGTAGTATTGGTTCCAGTTGACGCACATGCCACTGATGTTGAACTCTTGCCGGACTGAGTTGTAGTAATAATAATCATCCTTGTCCAAACAACATTCATGGCCCCGCTCTTTCAGTGGGGGTATCTCATGACAGCCCATAATTCCATTGTCTCCTGACAGTGAACAGATAAAGGGCATCTCATCATCTTCCTCAGGCTGGTAATAAGGGGGAAGGACAATGTCACCTTGTCTGCAAGGATAAAAAAACACAGTCATAAAGTTCCTGTAACAGACAGTTTCCCATCAGTGATGCTAGTGGAGCTGGATGCTCCCTGGATAGGGATTGCAATGGGTATGGGATTTCCAGATTTATTGCATCAAGACAGGGCTCCTGGAAAGCAGGAAATTTTCGGGGTGAGTCCCCAGTTTTCAGAGCTTTGCCTCCCATCAGATCCCCCTAAGCAAAATTACACAATCTCCTGATCACTCTCCCCATTTGCATCAAAGCAAAATTAGATGCAGTGATATTAAGGAAGTTCATCAGGCATTACCGTGATGCGCTCATGTATGTAACCTTTGATGGACATGTTTTATAACATTTGGCAGTGAACCTTCTGTACTTATAAAAAGCCCAAAATCCAGCTCATGCATAATTAAGGTTGCACAGCTTAGCCTTAAAATCTGGAAATGCAGAGTTAAAATTGACTTAACCTTAACTATGACTCCTTTTTGACAGTTGGCATTATGGGTGCAATGTTTCATGACAAGTTCACAATAATGCAAGCACCTTCCAAATATATGAATAATTAAAATCATCTATGCTTGCCTAGCTGGAGATGAGCTAATGATCAGGAAAGTGAAAGGTGAAGATTTAAAATTTTCTATTAAACTTTATCTGGTGCATTCCTTGCAGTGCCACAATACACATTTCACGTTGTGTCAATGCAGACTTTTTCACCAAGTGTCATTGGAAGAGGACGGGTATTGATGAAAGAGAAAAGAAAGTCTCTGATTCTAAACTAAGTGGAACTAAACCACAAATATGTGTTGTAGCACATCCACATCACTGCTGAATCAGGTGCCTGCAGAATTCATTTCTCTAGTAATGGTCAGCTGAAGATTTTCTAGTATCTGTCACTTTGCCAGCTGCCCCAATTCAGTTCTTGGTTACACTAACTCTGCATGGATGTAATCACACTCATTAAAGTAGTACTACCCCTGATTTATATAAAGGACAATCATCCTAAACATTCATTTTTCCCCAAGGAATATATAAACACAGTAAATGGATGCTTTAAGTAGCTCCTACTCTCCAACCCCACTGCTCTTCTGCAGATTATATTTTCACTCTTACTTTTTTTTTCAATTTGAGATGATCTAAAGCTTCAGGATTGTTTAATCAGTCTATACTGATCTACAGCTTTAGGGGTTCTTTAAGCAGTCTAAACTGATAGCTCGCCTAGGATTAGTATACGGATTTAAGAAAATATTTCAAAGCCTGAGATCTGCTAAAGCTAGAAAGTCAACAGGAGGAGCTGTGCCCTGGAACTGGTGCTCTGATCTCCAGCAGGCTAATCACAGAATACATGGCAGGCAGGAGCATTTCCACCACACTGCCTGCTCTGCAGGTTCTCCCCTGACCTCCCCAGAATAAACCTCAGATACCTGTAGTCAACCCCTGTGAGGTCCAGGCTCTCTTTGCCAGAACTGTGCCTACATTTCTCCATGAGGGCTTTTTTGGTCCCGTTCAAGCAGCCATTCTTCACTTTCAGATGCTCTCACTTCTACTAACACAGCTGTGGGATACCTCTTCTAACAGCCAAAGAACCATGCAGCAGAAGACAAGAGAGCAGGGAAGGGGAAAGAAGAATGTCCCTGGAAGAAAGGAAGGAGACATCGTCTCCCAGGCACTCACATTGTGAAGTTCTCCTCCATGAAGCAGCGGTTGCGAAGCAGCCCAGCCCACAGCTGCACCCCAATAATGCCGAAGATGAAGAAGACAAAGAAGCAGAGAAGAAGAACGTTCCCCAGCATAGGCAAGGTGTCCAGGAGCAAGTTCACAAGGATGCGCATGCCTGCAGGGGGAGAAGAGAACCAAAAGGAGCAAGTGTGGGGTGCAGGAATAGAGAAAGGGAGAAAAGGAGAAAAGGAAGGAAAAGAAAAAATAGAACACACACAAAAAGCCACATGAAGATAAAAGCAGAGTGTCAGAAATTAATTACTGCCCAAATCAGGCTAGATTTATGATTGTTGCCCTTTCTTGTCCTAACCTCTACTGACAGGCAGCCAGCAGAGCTTCTATGATGCCATGATATCTTAACCCTAAGCCTTTGTCTGCAGCAGCAAAAAGAAAGGGGAATGAGACTTCTGGTACCATCAGCTATACAACCAATATCCTTCTCTCCCACTTCCCTGCAGAAGGGCAAGAGAGTGACAATTGTCCCAAAGGTGCACAGCAGCTCAAGAGCCCCATCCTCTGATGGCTTAGACTGAAAATCATCACAGTAAAAGTGTATGCTGCAACCTGTGAGAATTGCAGCAACAGTCCAAGTCAGCCTGCATGATGGGATGAACCTATCTAGCACACATAAACAGACATAAATTGGTTTTCTCAGTGACAGTATCATCAGAGGACAAGTCATGGGGACCACACTCTCCTCTCTTGGCTAGTCCTCCCTCCCCAACAGTGCTGAAGCACACAAGTAGGAGGCAAAGCCCGAAATGCTGTCAGCACAGCACCTCTGGCCAGTGCAAATGTTTCCAAAACCCTTTTATTTTAATTACCTAATGAATTATTTGTATGGTTTTATTTCTCCCCTGGTACTCCAGCTCACACAGCTGCAAGTAGGGGTAAGGGTAGGTTCCTTTCACTGTGGAGCTAATGACTTTTCCTCTGCTCTCCAGGGATGGAAAAAGTCTAGAAATCCTCCTGAGCATCACTGTACTGCCTTTACCACAGCACACACCTCATGCGGTCGTCTCTCACGCCTCCGTAGAGATCTCTCCCCCGGGGGTCCAGGGAATTCCTTCACTGAAGATGTTCCATGTAGACCAGCAAATAATTACCTAATTAGGTATTTATAACCAGTTCATTACTTCATATGGCAGTGGAAGGGGAAAGAGGAGGAGAAGATAAGCTTAGGATTCTCTGACAGCCCTTTGAGGCACAAGTTAATCCCCCTTGTGTGCCCAGCATCAAGTAATTAGCCACACAATGCTGTGCATTAACGCTCTATCTCTATTTCCAGGGCTGCTCACACTGCAGAGAGTGGAGGGAAGTGGTACCTGCAGGAGGCATGCAGGCATGAGGTGCATGCACACTGAAAGGCTGCCCAAGGAAGCAGAATTGAACAGGCTGCCCAAGGAAGCTGTGAATGCTCCATCCCTGGCAGTGTTGGATATGGACTTGAGCAACCTGGTCTGGTGGAAGGTGTCCCTGCCTGTGGCAGGGAAATTAGAACTAGAGGATCTTAATGTCCTTTCCCTATGAAAGGAGAGGGAGAAGAGTGCCTGGTGGGGACATCAACTGGTTTAGCTTAGGAGGGAATGTTCTGGGGACAGATGGGGGTAGCAGAGACAGGAGTGGAGGTTGGTGATATGTGGGAGAGATCTTTAATGTTGGCTACATGGGTTCATGAAGGACACGGAACGATGGCATTAGCTCTAAGGCCAGGCTGTGGAGCAGCAGCTAAGCCCAGCTTGCCTCGCTGCCCAGCTGTATCACCAGCCACCAGTTAAGGCATTTTCTAGACAGTATATCAGGAAGTCAGCAGTGCAGGGGCACAGCTCCAGCTGCTCTATGGGGATCACAGACATGCCATGAATCACCGATGGCTTCCTGATCTGCCACCACACAAAGCTCAACAGCACAGCCACAGTGCCCTGCTGCCTGTTGCTGTGACCTGCCAGTCTCTGGAGCAATGCTCTGCACAACACTTCAGCTTTAAGGCCTCACAACCTCACTGCAGTGCAGCATGTTCCCAGCGCTAACGCTGCTTCACAGCACGGGCTTGGTACTTCCCATAAACTGTCCCGGTCAGTACATTAGGTAGAGCCAAGTGTCACAGGAAGCTGTGCCAGCAGTGCTGCAAGAGGGGATGATGTGTTTCAGATCAATTGATGCTAGCTTCATCTCAGAGCAGAGACAATGAGAAGAATGAGGCTGCTCTTATGCTGAAATGCAGAACAGATATAGAACAGACATCCCCAACAGAATTTTTCAGACAACGCAATTGTTGGATCAGAATTTGCAAAAATCGATTTTGTCCATGTTCCAAGAGAGGAAAAGTAACTTGCAAAACTTGACTGCCTTTCCCTTGGAAACATCCTGCCTGCCCATACATTCTCCATCCTGACTCCCAGTAGCTCCACTGATTGTGCAGGATCGCGTTGTCCACAGCTCAAGGACCACATCAATTGCCCTCATGCTTGGCCTTCTTGGGGTACCTGGGCCCCTAATCCAAAAAACTGTCCGGCCCCATGCCAGGCAGGTGACCATCAGGGAGGTGGCCCCAGCACTTGGCATCTGTTCCACATCACAAAGAATTTTGGCATTGGCGGGTTCCATTTCTAACTCCAAACCAAACTTTTATTTTTTAAAAGATTTCCCAGTTAAACAGTCATCCTTCTGTGTGCACTGATGCTGACTGGGGATATGAAATAGTGAGATTGGCTATACCAAAAGCAAGAATGCTAAAGCTCCCCCCACCCAAACATCAATTGCAATTCTCCTATGGGCCAACCACCTCTAAAACCAATCCATTATTTCATTTTGTTCAAAGCCTCTTTTGTTTTCTGCCCTAAACCGCTAAGCAATTGCTCTGGAAACCCACTTTCACCACAGGCATCAGTTTTCTATCAAATGGACCTCCTCTGCTGAGTTTGCCCAGTTAGTAGAGTACTTCATCTCCACTCACTCATCCAACTTCCATATGGATGAAAGGCACAGTGTCAATACAACCTTTGTTCTCTCCATTGTTAGCCTTCCCTGCCACCTGCAATATTCATGCCAGAGTCCCTGAGCAACCTCTGTTATGTCATTTTGGCAGTATCCCTCCTGCACCTCTGTCAGCTCCAAAGGATACTTTGGGAGGAAGCCCTCACAGCCTCCCAGTCCCGCCTTGAACCAGCAGCCCTGTGTGGGTCTGTCCATTGCTGGGGCTTTGTAGTTCCATTGACCCGGGAAGGGATGGGTTGGTGCAGCAGGCACACCAGTGGATTTGCTGGTGGTATCCAAGGAAGGACCCTCACAGGCAGGTGCCTGAATGCTTTCATGGGCAGGAGGGGGTGGCCCCCACTCTGGCAGGACCCATACAGCAGTGTGTTTCGTGGTCTGCACAGCCTGACTGGCAGCAGGGTGCAAAGAGTCCCTGGTTCTTCAAGCACGCACAAGGTGTGGGAGAGAGCAGGAGCAAGGCTGAAAAGTGCAAGAATAGAGGCTGATGATTTACTGCAGACTCTGGTGGCTGAGATAACAAGGTCTCTAAAGCAGCTGTGGGATACTGGAAATGGGAGAAAGCATATTTCTCAGTGCAGCTTTGGGAGCATCCTGCCCTGGAGAACTGGGATGCTTCTCTTTTCCAGGGGGCCTTCACCAGAAAAACCACCATCCACAGCAACACTGGTGCATCTTGCATGACAACTTCTGGAATGTACTGGAAAGCTGGTTTTTCTGCTAAGTCTTGCTGCTGCCTCCTTCCTTCCTTCTGCCTCTCTGCCCCTTTACTTCTCTCTTGCTGTGCCTACATCTCTTCTCTGCCTCTGCACTGCTCTGCAGCGTACATGTGCACATCTCCCAGCCTCCCCCCCACCGCCACTGCTGCCTTTCCCCACATCCCCATTTGTCCTCTGTCACTGGCAGAGCAGAAGCCATGCTGGCTCACAGCAAGGAGGGAAAATGAAAGGGACAATGACCTTTTCTGAAGCAGCCTTTGAAAAAGGGAGACATTCCCTGAGAAGAGAAAGGAAAAGGGTCTTGAGCAGTCTGGAGGAAAATCAGGAAGGGAGAGCATTGATGAAGCAACATTCAGCAAGCAAACAGGCTTCCAGGGCATCAAATATGAAAAGGTTTTGCTCTTCAAGGGGAAGAAAAGCTAGGAACATGAAATATTCATGAGTGCCAGGTGTGGGCCCTGAAAGGCCTTTTCTCTTCCCCACTCATCTTTATGACGAGACCAGGGCAGAGAAGGAAACCAAAAGGCATCAGCTGGGGGCATCCAAGGAGGAATCCTGGTGAAATGACGCTCAGATTATGCTTCCCTGCTGCTCACCCATGCTCTTGGGCAAGGAGTGGGGAAGGGTGCTCAATGAGACCTTGCCAAGAGGCCTTCTCCTGGTAGGACATCCTACAGAATCAAAGCCACGAGCACAAAAGGTGCATTCACTGTTCCATCAGAGCAGTGCATGTTGAGAAGAAAGCATGTCACAGGGATAAGAGGCAGTGGGAGGATTAGAAGAATGTCAGGGAGCGAGCTACCAGAGGGAGGCACAGGGCTGAGCAAAGCCAAAAGCCAAAGCGAAGTCACTGAATGCCCTCCTGGGTTCAGGCAAAGCAAATCCTGTCTCACCCCAGTGGCATCCAGAGGCCCTTTCTGACAAACTGTGAAGATGCTATAATGACCACAGCTCCCTCCAGACACTTGCCAATCAACCCCAATTACCCTGGCCATCACAGCTAAGCAGACTCACCTGGCATATGCAAGGGAAAGCGAGGTGAGCAGCCAGGGCAGGGCTGGGGATGACGTGAGTTCCAGGCAGCCAGACCCAGCAGTGCAGTGCAGTGCAGTGCAGTGCAGTGCAGGTGTGCCCGGTGGCTTACCACCACCTCACCCTGCTCCTGCTCAGCATCATTCTGCCACTTCACCTTCTCTCCACCTGCTTCTTTCCAAGAGTGAGGACCAGCCACTGAGCTGATTGACTCTCTAGCACTAAGCACCCTGAGATCTGAATGGAAGACTGGTTCAGGAGAGAGTGAGAAATCTTGTTCTTTCTGGTTTCTTAAGTCACCCATCTCTAAGTCCTCTCCAGTTTAAAGTGACGGACAAAGCTAATGCGTGCAGAGTCAAAAGGAGGTAACAATTTGAGGTAATTTTTCCCTTGCTTAGAGTAAACCAGATGGAAGAAAACAGAAATTCTCAGAACCCATCTTATCTGCACCATGGGCCAAGCCTCCAGTTGTCATTTTAACCGGAGCAAAAGCAAATCTGTTCCCCATCAGCACTTGTGACTGTAGCTGGCAGGACATTTTGCAGAGTCCAGAGACTGAAGCATCACTTTGTTCCTCAGCCAGGCCGCTTGTCCAAATGTGCCTTCTTTCCTTCCTCCCCTGCCCCAGGACACATGGCAGTCCACCCAGCTAGCATGGGGTTGGCAAGATTTTCCTGTGCATGCTCCTTTATAGGGATTTTCAGAACTGAGGAACCATTCCAGCAGATAGATTGTATTTGTGCAGAAAGCACACAGGGAGAGATGTACCTTCTTTTTGTGGCCGACCCCTGTAGCTAAAACAGCCTCAGTCTGTGTGCATGGTACAAGCTGGTGCTCCAACTTGTGACCCTATTCACTGATCTCTTGCTGATCTGAGGCTTAGCTGTCATTTCACACATTGCATTCATTTACATCAGCTAAAGCGTGGGGTCAAACTACTGCAAAGAGAAACGAATCAACTGTGTGTGCGCTGCCAAGTTCATCATTATTATAACCCACAGCTCCCCTCATCACTCAGATCTTTTTCCCTCTGCTGCATTCCTCCTATCTGAGGCCTCCCCTGCAAACACATGTGTAAGCAAGAGGAGCTTGGCTGGAACAGCCGGTGCTCAGCTCCAGATGCCTTCTCCTCAAGCTGCAAAGCCAGTCTAACTCACACTGGAGACCATCACCCCCTTGTTTGCACCAGTGCAAGAGAGAGCATGACCAGATGGCTGGCCTGACCCAAATTAAATGAACCATATGGAAAAATAGGTCCAGATGATAATGCAAGGTAGTGAGAGATATTACGCTGGCTTTACTGGAAAGCAAAAGCTGCCCCAGACATAAATGTGAAACACTGGCCTTGCTCGGAGGCAAGCAGAGTCTTTCCATTGATATCTCTCTCAGGTTCCTGGTATGTTCATAGGATACATTTAGGGTTGAGGCTTTTGTACCTGCAGGTTGTCAGCATGATCCATAATTTAGCAGCACCACTAAGTCCCTCACCAACACCCCATTCTTGCCTTGCCTACAAGCAGTTTTCTGGCATCTCCGACTGGCTCAGACACCTCATCCTGCACAACCTGTTAATGACCTCACCTCCAATTATCCAAATCTTTGTCACTCCTCAGCTTGACTGCAGAAAATATCAAAGCATGACATTTCCAGCACTTTTAAAGCTTCAGCCAGCACAAAGAGCTGTTGTTCATTTTCTCAGTAGCATAAGCCACTGAGAAAACGCCTCACCTTGGTGCAGTGACTTCCCTTAGGATACTGAATCAAGTTCAAGCATTAAGTGTTCTCAGTCCTTACCTTCAAAGTACCCCTCAGCTTAAGCCTGAGGTAGCCCAAAAAGAAACTAAAGCTCCAGGAAGATACTGTCGGTCAGAGCTTCACCCTGCTGGGACAAGAAGAGCTCTCTAGAGTAGGTTTAAAGTGTACTGATGTAAGAGAAAAAGCTCTCTCGAGGTTGCTCCGAAGCTGTAAAAACAATTCCCTTGGGAGCCAGACACTAGCACAGACCTCATGCTTTTCACTCCGAGAACAAGACACTTACCTTAGATGGATCAGGTCAGGGCAACATGAGCATCGAAATGAAAAAGAAAAGGAGTTAAGAAAAATTACACCACTTACAAGACTTCCCAACGTACACTCAGCTAAAGCCACTGCCAAAACCGGAGCGCAGACGAAACCTGAGACACGCTGTTTTCCTTGGGGGGAAGATGAGAAAAAACCCACACGGGTGCTGCATAGCCACGATGCTCAGCACACTGCTCAGCACACTCAGGTGCCAGAGCCATGGCTGAATCTCAGTATTACGAATCCCTGAGAGCTTTCCTTCCTGCCTGCCAATCAAATGTCACATGCACATCAAGGAAATAGGCCCCTTCTAGTGACACTTAGCATACTGAAGTGTCAGCACCTTGAAAATTATAATTCTCTTTACCACACTATACAGCAACAAGTCCCATAGAGCCTTGGCCTAGCTCACACTGTAAGTAGTTATTTGCACATTTTACTGGAGACCTGCAGTAAATCCTACAGAGAAACAGCTTTCAGCTTAGGATAGTGAGGATCTCTTAATAAAGAACTTTTTCAAAAGAGAATATAAATATGTCAAAAGAAAAAAGAAATCTAAACTAATAAACAAAAAAATTACCCAAACAAAAAAATTCCCCAAAATCCAAACCAAAAAGCTTTGGAGAACG
This sequence comes from Nestor notabilis, assembly GCF_000696875.1. NCBI lineage: Eukaryota > Metazoa > Chordata > Aves > Psittaciformes > Psittacidae > Nestor > Nestor notabilis. The sequence continues at coordinate 30,866 of NW_009928623.1, forward strand.
CTAAGAGAAGTACACACCAAGGTCATGGAAAAGTATCTTCTCGCCAGATCATAAATAATGCCAAAAATGAACTTTGGTTTGCAGACTATAGTTACACCTTTCAAGTCTTTCACTGAAGGTGGATGGTCTAAACAGCAATCCTGAGCTCTAGTATTTCTCAGTTTCGTCCAAGATGTCCAGGACGCAGTGCACAAAATAGCTCCTCCCAGCTGAGCGGGAGCCTCACCAGCCATACAGAGGGAGCAGTAACCAGAGCTGTGCCAGGGGGAGCTGCCAGTAGAGGTAAGCCCAGAGATGAGACCTCTTAATTGCAGACCTGACCCCGTGGTTACAGTGGCCTCCAGAATGAGGGCAAAATCCAGAGCATTTACCTTGACGGTTAATTGCTGACATCTCTGGAAAAACAGGGGCCTTGGTCCAAGCTTTGTGTGATCCAAAAAGAAGGAGACACCTCAGCTCTGCAGCAGGCTGCACTGTATTGGGGGTACTGTGAGCGCAGCTAAAGTCCATGGATAGTAACAGAGAGCTCATCCACCACAGGCACTCACATTCATTATGTGCCACCATAGCACTGATTATGTGTTAGTAGCCACATAATCTGTGATCTGAGCAGAAACAGATGCAGTCAAAGGTCTCAGTCAGGAGCCCCCTTCTTCACTCTTTTGCCCCATTAACCCCTTGGGCTATTAAGTAATCTTGTCTTGGAGAGTGATGCCAGGTGTCGATTATTTCTTAGAGAGGTGTCTCTGGGGGATTGTTGTTGTTCTGCTCTTTTTTCTAACACTGAACATCTAATAAGCAACACCTACAACCTGCTAACTGTTGTTCATTCAGTGATCATCTCATTTTCCCACTGTTTATCACTGCAATGATGACTGCATTCATTTTCAGTGAAAACCCTATTAAAAGCATAGAGTGTTTTCCTTCAGAATTGCAGGGGTCACCCAACACCAGGGACAAAAGGTAACTCTAGCACCATGGTGGCAAGTCTCCACTCTATAAATACCCTTAAGTTCTTTACACATCTCTAGTGCTGTGTAAGTAGGACAGAATAACGCAAAATATTATGTAAAACAGTGTTAATGCAACTTCTGGTTAAGATTTAAGGGAGCTAATTTCCTCTTGCTGTCACTAGCATGAATCATGTTTCTTTCTACTGCAGGCAGTGACATGACATTAGGTAAAATGCATGTGAAGAAGAGAATTGGGCCCGAAATACACAAAGATGAAGAAATCTAAGGTTATGGTTGTAAATTGCCCTGCCCACACACACGAAGTGTAATTTGCATTAGTGTAATATGACATTATCTTTCACCCCATAATACACTGTCATTATTGCTCACATTTCCATGGTATCCACTGCTTGATAGGTCCCATGGGACAGATTTTGCAAAACAGCTCAGCTCCCATTTAGGCAGCAAAATACGTGGCTGGGCTTTCGAGAGCACCATGTACACTGGAGGCTGAGCTTGTTTGAACAGGCAGCAAAACTGTCACAATGGGAGCTGCAAGGTGCCGAGGATTTTTAATATTCTGGCTGTGCGGGTTCCCTAAGAGAGGAAGGGAGAAATACAGATTCCGGCAAAGGTTTCTTTATGACTGGTTTCTGGTTTGTTGTTTTCTGCTTGGTTTTTTGTTGGGTATTTTTCCCAGGCTTGCTTTACTTCCAATAACACAAACTCCAAAGTGCTGCTGCTAACTCTTGTGATTTTTGTGAGGAGTCTTGGGACGTGAGGCATAAACCTTCAGGCATCAATCGTGATCGTGCTATGACTTGACAATCTCGGATCACAGTAAAAGAAAAAAAGAAGTTTCTGTTCCTCACTACTATGGGGGGAAGAAAGAGGAATATGAGATCTGAGTCACAGGTCTAAAGGTCTGAAAGTCACAGGAAAAATTAAAATAATATGTGATCTTTTTTTTCCTTTTTCAAATCCCATGGTTTTAAACCCATCTGACCACCTACAAGCACACAATTTGGGACTTTTGAATACTTGCTTATAACAACAGTGAAATCGAGCAGACTTGTTCAGAGAGGGAAAGATGACTTTCTCCCATGATTTGTAACCGCAAAAAAACCCGGAACAAAGTGACTAAGCAATGTATGGTGCAAAAGAAGGCATTGCCAGGTCTGTATTTCCTGCACTTCACTGTTCCCCTGCTATGATGCTATACAGGGGTATATTTTTCCTTTTGGCTTTTTTCTTCTCTTGAATTTACTCTGATTACCCATTTAAACACATGGCAATATATTGCACACTGTGGAATGCACATGAAAAACAGCACTGAGCTCAAACAAGAAGTAAATAAAATTGGAGCCTGTCTTCAGTGACTGAAGACTTCCTCCAGCATTATAAGATGTGGGTCTGTTAAAGCCCACTCTGGTTGTAAAAAAGCCCTAAAAAGGCATTAATGTGCAAACCCATCCAGAATATTTATCTGAGAGTCAATAGACTTTCTTTATACCAGTCCTTGCCCTTGTTTCAGTTTTGATTTCTGCCCCTTCTCTCCCTCCCTCCACCACCACTTTCTTTGCATTATCCTACACGCAGAGGTGCATCACACCTTTGCATGCTGTACCTGGCAAACCCTGCTGCCTGCCTCCTGTGCACATCTCCTTCGAGCCCTGCTCCTTCTCTGCTCTCCTGTCTGTTGATCCTCATGCTGCTCTGCTCCTCCTCATACTCATTCTATGTATCCTGAACATGCCTGTCTGATTTAGGGCTCAACTGTCTTTATAAAGAGCTGCGCACACAGGAAAGTGCAGCTCTGAGTTACATTTCCATCTCCAATCTGCACCCCTCCCTGAAGAAAGGCATCCCTTTAGTGGCCTGGTCCATGCATAAATCACATTGGTCTGTTCAGTGCTTTGCTCCACTTGGCTAGAATATTACACCGTGAAGGGAGGATACAGACTGAACTCGACCCCATCAGTCAAGTCCTTTCCCTGTTGGCTTTTCTCCATCCCTTCACTGCCTGTCTGCCTGGGACAGAGCCTAGAGAAAGCTGGCAGCTTTATCTTTGAGTGCATTTGAGTCACATATAGCCTGACCAGGGAATGGAAAGGGCTTTTTGACCTCTTAACTTCTGCGTATGGATGCTGCAAAAGAACATCACTCTTGTTCCTGTACTAACCTGCTCAGGGCTGTGGCTGCATGTGGATACATCTGTGTGTGTACACATTTGCAGATGGTTCATGTGTCACTGAGGTGTGACAATAAATATTTACAGAGCACATTATACTGTGGATGGGGTAAGTTTAAATATTGGGAAAATACAACAATACCCGAGTTTAAGTTATCTCTTCACAAGTAAAGCCGTGAGAAGAAAAAAAAATGTACTTCCAAAACAGTCAAATGGAAGAGTATATTTTTGAGAAGGAATCAGCGCTGGAAAAGAACAAGCAAGTGACAGTCCTCTTTCAGAAAGGTTGAGGCATCTGAAACAAAGACCCTGTAGGGGGTTCTTAGAAGAGGAATCTCATAATTCCTTTGCATTTCCAACTGCTAGGGCAGGACTGAGCTTGTCAAACGCACTTGCTTTTTGTCTGATCTAGCTGTAAATGAGACTGCTTTACAGCCTAATATATCTCAGTCAGAAGCTAATTTCACACACGCTCATCAGTGAAATCAGTTCTTCAAAAACACATTTAGAGAAGTAAATGTCATCACTTTTCCCCCATGCCAAGTGCAGGGTTCATAGCCAGACCATTCCGTCTTAGGCACTGTTACAGCATCAAACACAGATAGCTCAGTGCACAGCACAGATTTAAGGAAGGCAAAACATATGCTTTTCACATTCCGGGGTTCAGCTACTTCAGACTGTTTTTTATGTTGGTGCTTTGGTCTAGTGAATTGAATGCAGGGCTAAGAGTTAGGAGATGTCAGTTGAGTCTGCTGGTGGCACTTACTGAGTCTCACTCACCTCGTCTGAAACATGAGACCCTAAACTAACAAGCCTCGGTTTATATCTTTGAGATGTGTAAAAGAAAAGTAGAAAACTCCAGCCTATTTGGACCCATGGAGCTACTATAATAACAACAATTAATAAAGAAAAATGATGCTGGACCAAAATTTTCCTACACATCACTTTTACCAGCAAAAAATGTTGTTTCATTGAAATGAAAACACTTCAGTGTTTTGATGAAACAAACATTATTTAGCAAAAAGAAAGGAGGACAAGAGGAGAGAAAAACATTTTTATACTAGAATGGCATGCCTGAGGTTTTTTCATTTTTATACTTCTCTGTCACAACAAAATAGAAGGAAAAAAGCATCAAAAAGCCAAACAAACCACCTAAAATTAGGCAGAGAAAATCAATATTAAAATGGATGGGAAATGCTTATTCTTGTTCTGAGAAAAAACAGGTTTGAAAAGAGCAGGACTTCCCACAAATCTGAAATTCTATTTCCTGCGCAGCTAGTAATAAGAAAATAACTGTATATTTCAAATGCCCTATACCTCCACGTAAGTATTACTGTACTTACACACCAAGTATTAGCACACGTTTACATTTTCTATTCAATAAAGTTGCTATGCAACACTCTGCAACAGACTCCTTCACTTCCGTACAGTGTGCTCAGCTGAAGTAAACTGCTTCCAAACGATGAATCAGTTACTAAATTCTAAGTGGAAACTGGAAGAGCATCAAACACAATGCAAGGACTCTGCTTAAGACCAATGCAACAAGAAGGAGTAAACTGAAGAAACATTTTCTGCTCCAACATCAAAAAGGTGTAATAACAGAGTGAAAGAAATTCAAAAGACCAGAAATGACTCCAGACCCCCTGCTCAAAAGCAGACAGAAATAAAACAAAACCACCCTCCCCCCTCCCAGCCTTATGTCTTGCCAGGAAAAGAAGGGATGAAAGAGGTAGCAGAAACAGCGCTTCACCTAGCAACCTGACACACAAAAGGATAACAACAAATGGATGTGGAATTTCACCCCACACCCAGGACACAGACATGTCCACAGCAGAAAGCAGCTACTGCTGACAGAGACCTGGAGAGTGTTTTTTTTACCTCTTTACACTTGTTCAGTGACTCTCAGGGCTTCTCACACCAGCTCACAGCCATGGAATTGAATCACATGGTAGAAGGACCAGAACAATCCCTAATTTTTTGTTCCATGCATTTTCAAACAAACCCCCAGAAGGCAGCATTCCTGGGGCTGTAGTCAGGAATGCAAGAGATAAGTGGGAATATTAATGAAGGTGTGATATGTATTACAAAACTAGGGCACCTCGTGTTTTCTCTAGTACACTTCAAAGATGACATGCAGTTGGAGGAACGATCAGATGGGGCAGAGCCATGGACTTCTTCATCCAGAAGTGAAATCAGAAATGGTCAGTAGCACATCCTGTTGAGAACTGCAACAAATGCAATTGATTGCTGATAACCCATAGCTAAAGATCAGCTCTAACCCTAAAGCAAGGAGGTTTGAAATCTAGAAGTGTCTCTACATGAGCTTTCATCCTTTGATGAGAAATGCTATTTGTCAGATCCTTGTGGGATATTGTTTCAAAGCCTCACAAGTTTCACTGTAAGGAAAGACTTTCAGTAACATGTTAAGAATATAGACAGGTAAGCAGAATGTAGACATATCCAATTTAGGTATTTAAACTTCAGCCTTGTCTACCTGCCAAGAATACAAAATAACTTGTTTAATAGGTGATGCTTTTTCCTCTACCATGATGCTATTTCCGTAGAGTCATTCTGAATATTCTCCCTCCTAATTTTCCAGCATTGCTTCTTTTTTTGCTTCACATAGCATAAAATTTCCATCAAATTTCTCCAGAAATTTCTCTTTTCAGTATGTAGACTTTTCAAATGCTGGCTGGTTATTAGAGTGTTACTGTTCTCTGGATACTAAATAATCTACCCAGACAGGTAGCACTCTTCCACTCATGCAGTAATCACTCAGGTTCCTAATCACTTTGTCCATTCTCCTGATAATAAACTGCCATTATTGAGTCCACATGGCCAGACTCCTCTGTGAAAATTGGTGCCTGCCTGAGTGCTCATGTGGAAGCTTTTGAAATGCCACCGGTGAACTCTGGGCCACACTGTCCCATCACAGCCTTCTGAACATGGCCAAATATCTGCCTCTGGGATTAACTTTCCTCCACCTCTCCAAATACCTCACTCCCCCACCAAGACCTCAATTTCCCTCTACCTCCTACTGTCTCATTTCCCACTTTCTTTGCTAGCACCTGTAACACCTCCAGCTTGGCATCATCAGTATATCTCACTAATAGACTTTCCTCTTGCTTCACATCAGTAATGAAGAGCTTTAAAAAGACATTAAAAAAAGATTTGTGGTCAAAGGTCTCATTAATTATGTTTGCTGTACCCCACTAGGCACCTTCCTCCAATGCAGCTCATTCCCATTTATCACAACCCTTTGTTTACAGCCTCTTTGCCAGTTTCAGCTCTCGAGTCAGTGCTTCCTCTCCCAGGGAATCCAATTTATTTCCTTTTTTTTTTTTTTCCCCTTTGTTTAATGGCAGGATGTCTTTCTTCCAAAACATTTTCTGCATTATAACCGCAGATTTATGTAGCGAGAAAGATATATAAAGGTTTAACCACAGAGTAGAAATTAAAACAGTATCAATTTCATACAGGTGAAGTTTTATACTGATAAAAGGAGCAGACAAGCGGCATCACAGCTGGGACAGCCAGAGGAAATTCAACCGCCTGTGCTCTGCAAAGGTCAGACAAGATGATTGAAAGCAACCCTGGTGCCTCTGCAAGGACAGAGCGGGACCCTGGTGGGCCAGCTCATGCTGGTGGCGGAGCGACTCTGGCTGTTCTGGGAGATGAACAGGAATAAAACAAGGCCTTGACTTTTCGTCAGTCAAGCTTTGCTCCTGACCACTGTTGTCCAGCAATTAACATGGCAGACATCTGCAGGAGTCAATTGGCTATCATTCAAGATGTTCCCACTCTCCACTGAGGTTAAGTCTACCCTGATAAAAGGGATCAACCTCAAAGTGGTTTTAAGCACAGGCTCATGGGACTCCTTACAAAGCAGGGAGGAAAGGGGGCTGCATAACATGAGGATGGTGCGGCCCTTACACAGCCAGCCATACACTCCCTGGAAAGGGAGAATGTGGCACACACAATCTCCAGGCCACCCGCTCACAGAAGTGATGTCCCCCCACTGCAGGGGTGCATGCTCACAGCAAGGACTGTGGCTGGCTCCCAGCCCTCTCCTCTCAGGAGAAGGGCCAAAAAGATAGAGACAGGCTGAGGGAGTTGTGCTGACAGTCAATAGATAAAAGGTTGTTCTTGGTTCCCACCTTTATCAGCCCATGTTAGACCTGTCATATGCCTGGGTGTGTGCTCAGTGCCCAGACCAGCTGCTCCTCTGCCTGGTACCCTCCTGCCACATTGGACACAGTGTGCCTCAGTTCCTCCTCAATAGCTTTCAGCTCCCACTCAGAGATAAAAATAAACCCAGAAAGAGAGAAAAGACCCCTTTCTAGAAGGGTTTTGCATGGAGCCAGAGACCCTGAAATCCACCTTCATAGCATGTTCAAGAAATAGGTAGCATCAGGAAAGAGACTTTGGCACAAGGGAAAACATATGATGTAGATTGGAAGGTCAGCTGTGTAAACTTCCTTGGATCTGGAGAAGAAAAAGGAACATCTGAGCTCAAGTGAAGGATTAGGAGGGCTCTGGCAAGGTGTTAACCACTGTGGACAGCCTGATTAGAGAGATTACGCGAAGAGCAAAGAGGATTCCTACCGTTCTGCAAGACAGAAAAACTTCCAGACAAAATGCTTGAAGTCTCACAGGGCTGCACGTGGCAGCTGCTGCCTTTGCACAGGGAATAGCCAGAAACATCAGAGTAACGCAGTTCAGCATTCTTGCAAACCCCTGATCCCAACTGTACATAACCTGCCCACCAGTTCGCTTCTATCCACCTGAATACAACCACAGCAAAGCCTGAATCACCTCCATTGATGTTTCCTGCAGCTGAATAACAAGAGCAGTGCCTGCGTACTCACTTCAGGGTTGCAGGAAAATGACACTGATTTAAAAACAAAAAACAAACCAGGAGAGGCAAAGGAAGGGAAGAAGAGGGAAGAAACAGTTCAACACCAATAAAAACTGCAAAACATGACAAAGAGGCTCGTCTTGTCCCCATCCTTTGGGAAGGGGGGAAGCAAGGGTCATGGAGGGGCCACCTCCACTGTGGGAGCAAAACATGTGAGTGGCACATGCCCCAGGGCTGTGACTCACATCCCAGGGCTGCAGCACCTCTCTGGTTTGCATGCAGACCTGAGCTGGGGACAGTATCTCAGACCTAAGCAGCACCAGCAAGCATCGGTTCTGCCCGCTGACACATCCAGGCTCGCATGCAGTCTCAGCAGCCCTGTGCCCAGCGGTGCTCAGCCTGGCTCACACATGCACACCAGCTCACAGGAAAATAATCTGCACAAAAGAGGAAGTACAAAGCACAGGGTGAGGATGAGATTAAAAAAAAGCCAGTGCTACACGCTCCTAACCTGTAATGGCATGAAAACTTTTCATGTGAAAGGATCTGGAAGAATGTGTGAAAGCCTGAGTAAACCAATTCTCCCTGATTCCCCAGCTCACCACTCTCCAGACCTCACACACATCCCTTTTCCAGACAGATGTTATCAAATCTGTGATGTCCTTCAGTAAGAGCAAGAAAATACTCTTTCCTTTACTGCACACTGTTCATCTTGAGCTCCTGAGCCATGAGCATGACCTTGCACAAAAGGATTGCCAGGGCAAATATGCTAGAAGACTGTAGTTTTCCTGCCCATCCAACAACACCTCTTGGTACCATGATGGGGGAAAGCCTGCACACACACTGCAGCAGCCTCCGCTCAGGTTGCACTGGAACTCCACCTGAAGAACAGCACCACACACAACCTTACTGATCACATACTGTCCACAGTCCAAGCCGAGCAGATGTGGAGGGAAGCATGACTTACTAGGCACACGGTTGATAGCTTTCAGGGGTCTCAGGACACGGACAGTACGGATTGCAGACAAGTTAATGTTTTGGAGATCCAGGGAGTACTCCACCATCCTGCAGAGAGGAAGAGAGAAAGAGAAGAAAGGTTAAAAGAACCAAACATTTTGGTTTGAGCCACAGAGTTGTCATTTATTCATTGAAGTGTTTCTGGAAGTCCTGGGGGTGAAGTCTGAATCTTTGGGAGCAAAGCTGAAGCCTCCAGGAGCCCTCCAGGAGCAGGACTGGAAACCATGGCTTCCCTGGCAGAAAACATAGGGAGCAGTGAGAGGGTGCCATGTGGATGCAGGCCAAGAGCTGTGATAGCACTTACCTGCTGCGAATTTCAGGAGGGAGAAGAGCTGCATGAAGATCTGCCAACAAGGAGTGTGCACTCCTGGCGAGGGCACACACATGGGGTGGATATTTCCCACGAGGCCAGGAAGAGGAGGGCTGTGTAGCTGGTTTTACTGAGCATTACCTGCAACACAGCAGCATACTCCTGGTCTTTCCCTCATCTCACAGTGCAGGATGAGGTCCCTGGAGGCAGCTTTAGCTAACCTGTTCTACCTCACGTAGAAGCAAGCTCTCTGCTTAAAGAGGAACTGCTTTGCCTAGGCGGAAAGGCTTAGAGCTGTGATTCACTCCTTTCTGACAGCAAGCAAAAGGGAAAAGCCTAATTTTAGGACATATGCTAGACCTTAGCTTTCCTAACCCAGCAGCATGCTCCCTAAATAACTTCAAAGTGCAAATAACTATGACTAATGCATTGGCTTTGCTGCAAGAAAAGTAGATGCAGGTGAAAAAAAGTGACCTGGTCCAGCATCCTGTAGCCCAGTGCTCCCCTCCTTGCCCAGTATGGTGAATATCCAGTAATGTGCCTGCCTCTTGGAAAGCATAGTGAGAAACTGGGTTATACCAAACATTTACCCTGGCCAGCAATTTCCACCTGAGGATCTCAAAGCATTTTGCATGTTTTAGTGAACATAGGTCCATGAGGCCTCCAGGAAGACATGGGCTGTTGTCACCAGCTTCCTCAAGGTGACCTTGATGTGCAGAGGTGGGTCAAGAGGGTGACAGCATCGACAGGTGAAATAGCAGCAGAGTCAGGACAGAAACTGCTTCTTCTAAATCTCTTCTCAGATGTGATTAATGAAGCTATAAAACACTCCCTTTCATTGGTCTATCAACAGGCTCAAGAGATGTGGAAGGATCAGGGGACACAGCCTTTTGTTACTGCACTGTTTCTCAAACCAAAATCACTATAATGTATATAGAAAGACCCATAAGTCAATAGTCCAGTAACCTAAAGTCCACCCAAATCCTTCTGCTCAGGAACCACCGAGGAGTGAATCAGAGAGCCTGAGATGTTGAGAGGGCCAGTCCATAAGAAGTATCAGGGAAAACACTTGATTGAAACTTCAATGGAACAGACCGATCCTTCTATCGATTACCCTCTTCACTCAAAAGGACCTTGAAGAGCAAATGTCTAGTTATCTGTCTACACCTTTCACAAAGGGGACTTGTCAGAGTGATAGATTTTCAAACACAGTGGGGTAAACCTGTCGAAGTGTTGTGATTATTCTCTCTCATGCTCTTTTTCTTTCTCTCCCTTGTTCATTTCACTCTGTTCTCTCATGCACTTTTAGGGTAATTGCATGAAATAATTCTTCCTCTGAAATGCAGTGGCATTCATTTACATCCCTGGAGCTGTCAGTTCCACATACACCAAATGCAGAGGGAGAGAGGAGGGATTTTATGCAGATAACCAAAATATTCACACCCCCAAAAAAATGCAACTCAAAAAACGCCCACCCCAAACCAAGCAGCGATACTTTAGATAGCCTACAGAAAGCATCAGTGACAGACAGAAGCTTGGGATCCAGTCAGATGAAGTATGTATGAAAGAAGGAAGAATGCACACATATAAATGCACAGACATGACTACAGGGCATCATACAAAGGACAAACCTGTGTGGTGCAAACGAACACAGCGCAAAGGGGTCTTGAGTAACCACTGATCAACCTTGCTCCAAAAGCATAAAGCAAAATTGCCTCACCAGTGTGTTGTTGCTCCAGAATTAGACAGACCTGCTGCAACTTTGGAACTACAGTTTTGGGGAAAGCACTGTATGGACATAGCTGTACTGCTCCCAGGACATTGGTTAATACCTCTTCACAGTACAGCTTCACAGATCCAGCTTCATGGCTAAAGGGGTCCTTACACTGCAGTTTGTTATGAGGGGTAGGTATATGGACAGAAACATAGAGGTCTCCAAGCTTGCTGAAGTCACACAGAACTTCCTTTCCTCTCCTAAAAAAAACACATCCCCCAGAGCACTGGGTTGAGACCAGACCTCTGAAGGCAAAGATATTATTTTCAAGCAGTAGCGAACAACCTGAAACACCCTCTGCCAAATGTCAAATAAGAAAATACCCCCAAAATACATCTCATTTCAAAAAGTGGTCTTTTCTGAACTGCAAGTGATTAAATGAGAAGTCTTGAAGAACACCGTGATCCTCACAGAAGCTTAACACAGGGGAACAGCATAGGGCTGAAACGAAATCAGCGGGCAAAGGTGAAATCTTTTCTTAGACTTAGCTATGCAAAAGTCATTTAAAAATAGAACCTCTGTTTACAAAGCTTTCAAGTTCTGTCCTCTTGTGGTTACATCCATGTTGCTGGCATTACAACAGGAGTAACCTTAACCAGGTGCACACCACTGCCCTCTTCTAGCTGGAATGAGCTTGCCACCTACATGGCACAGTCTGTGTGTCACTAGAAAATTAATAATCATCAAAGTAGTGAGCACCGGTCCTTTGAGAGCAAGATGAATGCTACTCTAGCTGCAGCTGTGCAATTCATGCAGCCAGGGAGCCAGTCTCCTGCAGCTCTTGGTGGACACAGATCTGCTGTGATTACGTTCCAGTTTAGCTAGAAAAATAATGCTGAGCAGTCAATCACTCTGACAGTGAACACAGCGGTCTGTTCCCATGCATGGGTCAGAGAAGGGCAACTTATAGCAAAAACGAGCTCAGCCCTAGCAGGCCCCAGGGCTTTGGCTCACTTAGCAGACCCCTTCTGCTTACAGTTCTTCCTGTGGCCTCCTGGTCTTGGCTGAAATAAGAGAGATGCATCCAGGATGCTTAAATCCCTGTGGATGTGTCTATTCTAGCCATGTAAATCATATACAAAATGCTTCTCTTTGCACAAGGGTAGCATGCCCATACCATGATGGACTGCGGGTGACTGCGGTGAAATGAAATTTTATTAATTAACAAAAAAAAACCTCCAAACTTTTATGTGTAAGTAAAACTAATGAATCCAAACATTGCCTCCTTTCTCTAATGAAATGGGATCTTTAAGTGACTCTGCTGTTGTCTCTGGGCATCTTCATCCTTTCAGGGATCACTAACCCAGCTGCTTTTGTTCTTACCTTTCTCCAGCCAGCCCTCCTCGCCACTGCCTGGAAGCCCTGTACTTTCAACCCCCTCTAGGTCTGGGGCTGTACCTGGTCTCCTACTTGCCACATGTGCAGGTGGTGACAGATTGACAGAGCGTCAAAAGGGCTCACCATAAAAAGTGATCAGCCAGAAACTCCAGCAGATTTATATCAGTAGGTTCACATTTTCCCCCTCTGTGTCTCAGGATCTTGAGATGGTGGATTAGGCACACAGTGCTTATTTGGTCTCCCAGGGCAGGCACCCAAACTTCAGTGCTTGCATCCTTATCACACCAGCAACCTGGGTAACTGTGTGTTTGTTAGGTGTTCATAAACCAGAAGCAGGGAAACATTAAAGCTAATACATTTGCCTAATTAAACCCCAGGAACTTTCCAGGATCCTTGTTCTTGCTTTGTGGCAGCTCAGTGCCATGAGTGAGGGTAGCCCCAGGACCTGATTGCCCTTCATCCATTTCTCCCCTCTTTCTTGGTTACTTCAAGCATGTCTTGTTTCTAGAAGCCTTAGTTTCTTTAAAGTCCAGGGACAGTCAAAGTCTGGGATATGGGACAAAAAAATCCCAACTTGTTCTGGTTGTGAGCTGCTCTCTCCCCTTACCATGGTGGGGCAGGGGGAAATGCATCTCTCCCAAGGAAAGGGACATGTCATTTCTGTCACCGCTGAAGTACTTTACAGCTTCTGGTGTGGGTGGCCAAGTGCAGGTACAAGTTAGGAAGCTGGAACCATGCTAAATCAGAAAGAAACTCTGATCCATTTGAGCACTGAGCTGTCAAGGTAACTGAACTTAAACAGTAATTCTTCTTCCCTCACTAGAGATTTTCTTCTTCAAAACTTTCCACATGAAAGTCTTGTGGAAGGAGAGGGGATTGATGCATACACCATCCCCATGGTGTTCAAGGCTGGTGGGAGTGCTGACAGCTGGGAAATGAGACAGAGGCACCAACTGCATGCATGGGGTTGGTCCTGCAGAAGTAAGGGGGATGCCCAGCAGGGAATACATCCCCACAAGAGCTCTGCCTCCCTCCTCGCTCTCAAGGTATCCCACCTCCTCCTACCCCCTCTCCCTCTACTTCTCTCTGACTCATGCCTGCCTGCAACCAGTTCCACCTCTCATTTTAATCTTCCTCCATAAAGTCTAGTTTTTCCATTCACTCCTTAACGTCATCTTTTTCCATTTTGCTTCATATCATATAATCATAGAATAGTTAAGATTAGAAAGGACCCCAAGATCATCTATATATCCTTCTATTCTTTTCCCAAGCCTTTCTTTCCTCTTTCATTTTTCTCTTTATTCCTTTCATCCTTTTCCCTACTTCCCATCTTCCTGCTTCCTCCTCCAACTCAGTCTCTGCCTTGCTAATATACATTAGCTTATACCGGGTAAGTCTGCTCAGCTGAACACAAAAGTGACCTTGAGTTTAACAGAGATAAGACCAAACTAGCACAGGGAACAAGCAAGCAATTTGTTAGCACGTTGACCCTGTCCAGAAAGCACTTGGTCTTCTGTACATCCATTCCATGCTAAGCCACTGGAGCAGAGAGCAAGTACATGAAGACAAGGGGGCATGCAAACCACCAGCTATGCAAACCTTCACTGCTCATGAGGTCTCAACGAAATGAGAACAGCTTCATCAGCTACAGCTTGGCACTTGTTTTGCTTCTCTGCACCTATAAGCTCAAGCGCAGGCTTGGGTCTGTCTTGGCACTCTCCCCTTCTCCAGCAGCAGTGAAACTCAGAAGAGTGATGCTCACTTCCCAACAGCAGAAATGCACGGCCAGCGGGGCTCTGTGCCAGACACGGGAGAGCAGACTGACCAGCAGAATGAAGGAATAAAAACTAAAACTATTTAAAATACACATAGAAAGAATATGAAAACCATGCAAGAAGGCCAGAAAATTCAGACATTATCTTGCTGTAAATGTAACCCCAGATAATGTACTTATGCAGTGCCTGGCTAGCAGCTTCCTCGCAATTACACTCAATGAAATCCATGATTAAAACAGTTCAAACATTACCATTTACCTCTTCATATTTACATCTCCTTATACCTCTATTAAATACTTATTAACTCTCATAGTCTTAGCTCCTGAACTTTTATTTGCTGAAAATTAGCAGCCAAGAAATAATATTTAAACTGTATTCATGAAAAATACCAAGCCAGTATTTTTCTTATGACACAAAGCCAATATGTTTTTGTCAAATTCAAAAGCTGCCTAATTCCTCATCTCTGATAGGGAATTTCAATTGAAATCTAATTAACTGCAGTCTAATCAATTCATATTTCTTTGTCAAATAAATTTGGGTTTGGCAATGAAGCCAGAAACTTTGTGACTGTGACTGCCTCACTGTAATTTCAGGCTTGCTATAAGTCTCTGCACACAGGGAAGCTTCTCCTGCCTGCGAACTTCAATTTGGTCCTTGCATCTATTGAGAACTTGGGGTGACCAAGGCAGAAGATCAGTTGCTCTCTACTTCAAATTCCTTCAGCTTCTTCTAGTGGAACTAGACAATCTTTCAGGACCCTTCCAACCCAAAACACTATAATTCTATGATTCTCAGCTACGCCAGGGGTATAAACCTGATGTGTACCTATACCATGACTAGATGTCATCAAACCAGAGTCTTCCATGTACAAGAATATGCCTTTCTGTCCTTAGCTCCCTGATTTGGCCATCAAATTCCACAAACTGGAATGTCTACCACTTCAAAGATCCAGGACATAGGAGACAGGGAAAACACAAGACTAAGTCTGCCAGTTTTCCCTGTCTGAATTTTTCATTCAGATATTGGTGCCAAAAGTTGGAGCTGATGTCTCTCCACTTACCAAGGTGTCCATCCCGCCGATATATGAGCCATCCCACAGCTCAGATCTCTCACCTGCACTTTGGGGGGTTGTGATCCCCCGACATCCTCCCACCTCTGTAGTACACACCAGGATGGAAGGAAGGACTCACTGCATGTGCTCAGCCTTCAAAGACCATGGCTACAATGCGAAGAAGGAAAAAAGGCAGTCCTCTCACTGGACAATGTATTCCAATTGTCCCATATCTCCCCTCTCATAATCATGAGCCAGTTTAACTAAAGCTTGTGCTTTTGCACGTGTATCACTAGATCCATTCAGTCCTGGTCCTCTGTGGCCAGAGGTGTAAGCAGTGGGCAGGGGATGTGGAGAATGGGGCTTGCCAGGCTTCCGCAGGGGCTCTATTTGCTCAGTCTGTGGTGTGAAAAAAAGGGACAGCAGGCAGCAGAATCCACTTACGGGTGCCCAAGACTGCCTGTATAGTAGCAACCATGAGTTTTGGAGACACAGCAAGGAGGCAGGAGGAAGAGCACACAGGTGAAGAGCTGGAGCATGGGGCACATGCAGCATTCAAGACACATTATCAGCTGTTGCTAAGGTTGGATATCCCCTAGCTTGTACACAAGGAGAGCTGTCAGCAGGCAGGCACCAGTGAGGGTTGTATCCAATCTCTCACAAACCCATTTGGAAACATCAGAAGAGGAGGCAGGAGATTTTGACAAGGCCTGTCCAGATGCTGGGCAAGACAGGAGGGCTGCTGCTTCCACCCTGAATCTGCACTTACAGGATGCACACATACCAGTGGAGATTAAAAACACATAGCACACGCAAACCAGCTACTTGGAGTGCAGGACTCCTGGAGGAGACCTAATTTTTAAGATTTCTGCACCATGCAGTGTTTTGGTCCCCAGCTGGTGACACATCCTTACTTGCCCCCAAAGGCCCAGGACTTTTTTTTTGTAGAAGAAATTAAAGACTTTTTCCAGGTGTTCCTTTTCCCCAGTTCAGAGAGTTGCGTTGTGGCACACGCACCCATTTCCTTCACTTGCTCGCAGCTGCAAGAAGGCACAACCTTTACTGGTGCCCTGGGAACAGACAGGGGCTTGAGAGAGCACAGGACACCAGCCTGCACTGGGTGCGCTAAGCACATGCAGCCCCAAAGCTACCTCATGCCTGCAGTAATCTACGGAGTCCTCCTTAAAAATGTTGTCTTCACTGATGCTCTGACTCCCAGCTAATGGGTTGTTTGGACCTGAGCTTTTGCTATATGGACATCGGTTGTTCCGTGGTGGAGAAGGCAGCCCCCAGCATGAACCTGCTATCAGCTCACTTGACATATACTTAAAAGAGCGAGCCATGCAGGCACTTGTACACATTTTGCAGAGTTTGGTGCCTCCAGGGCCAGGGTTCAAATTGCACCCTAAGTAGATGAGTCAAGCTCCTTTCAACACCTGCCATAGAAAGGATAGAATAACATCACATTGGACATTACACAGTAGGCCTCTAAATTGCTCTGCAAACCACAGTGTACTCAGCTAAGTAGCCCTGCTTATCTCTCTTAAAGTTAGAGCTCATCACGCTGCAAAAAGACAACTCTGCTGACATAAAAGCTGAGAAAAAAAAAATCTCTTGCTAGTGAAACAAGGACTACAAAAATTACATCCTTTTTTCTCCCTTTATACAAATATAATAATAATTAAAAAGGCTACAGTTCTATTCATAAAAAGACATATCTTCAGGGAGTGATCAATTTACTAATCACACAGTTCCAGGCTATGATGCTTAAAAAAAATAACTTGCAATTGTCCCTCCCACCCCAGTACAAAACATTTAACGTTTTTTTACCTTTTTTTCTTCTTCTTTTTTTTTTTCTTTTTTTTTTTTTTAACTGCTTTGCAAGCAAAAGCTGCTGAAAGCTTCCAGAGCCTGTAAGACTGGTCCCTTGCTGCCTGGAATGTGATTATTTCACGCCCCTGAACATTCAGATTTCTCTCCAAACTGTGTACTCAGAGAAAACGTCAGAGTTTCTTAATAGTTTTGGAGACATGATATGAAAAGACATAAGCAGGTTTTCACACTGTGATAAGAAAGCCAGAGGGACTTGCCAAGCTCAGATGACTGAAGACAAGCGATGGGGCCTCACTTTTGAAAACCAGGAGTCTGAACACAGCCTCTGAGCTCTGTATTTCACTGCTTAGGGCAGGGAGAATTAAAAAAGGGTGTCTGCATTTTGGTCCGGCAAGCCTGCTGATGTTGTTTTGGGGGTTTTTTGGAGGTGTTGGGTTTTGTTTATTTTTAATAAGCTAGATTAACGTGGTAGAGAATTAGCTTTTAGGGAGGCAAAAAAAATGGAGGAAATAACTGCAAACTACACGTAACAGGGTACCACTGCCTCCTTGTTTTGATTCTTCTCTGGTGTGATTCATTTCATTTTGATGACTGCTTTCATTTCAATATGTTGCATATCTACGGATAGTTTTACTAGGAAAAAGCAAATGAAATAATTAGTATCATTAAGGAGGAAAAGTGAGTGTGTTTTTTGGGGCGGAGGGCTGTGCTTCTGATATTTCTGCCTTTAGTTAAGATGCTATTTAGCCTGCTGCTTGCTGGTTTCCATCTTTATCTGATCACTGCTTGAAACAACTAATTGCTGTATTTATTACAGTTTTCTTTAACTTGCCATAATTTTATAGAAACTTTCATTTGGCATCGAAGATTAGCTAACTAAGATTTTCTGAGCATTCTGCTGTTTACACTGCTGCTAATAAGAATTTAATGATCTGAGATTTTAAAGTCATAACTATGCAAATTCTGGCCAGGTCCCTGAAGGGCCACAGTTAATTAAAAGCAAAGAAAAAGCAGAAGATTGGCAACACACTTCTCCATCTTGCGAGATTAAGGCCAACCAGCATGTTGCAGGCTAAGTGACATCTTCCTAGCATGGACGGGCACCACACGGTGCCAGTTTTGTTCCCTGGGAACATGTGGGCATTTGAGACTGGTGTGCTGATACCTCTCATCCTTCAGAGAGCTTCAATCCCCCTTCCCTGAAATGCAGAGGGATGAACATGGGGCTATAAATGTAAACCAGTGGCTTCCTGGTAAGCAGATGATTGGTGTTCAGAAGCACACACACTGATGTTGCACACATTTGAAAAGAGCCTGGACAGATGGATTCAGGAAGCAGCATCACTGCAGTTTATGGAAGAAAGGACACAATTATCTAAGGAATTAAGGGAAAGCAGAAATGAAGGACAGTAGATAACTATCAGAGAGAGAAGCTACAAATAATAATTATCATCTCAGTTAATAGAGACCAATACTTTCTAGGCTCCTAGTGTGGAAGCTGCATAAAGCACTCCTGAAGAGCAACTAGCCAAAAGGCGCAGGGAGTGAGAAGAAATGTTCTGCTCAATCTAAGGGGTATGAGGCATGCCTGAGAAGGGATCTCCAGCTGCACAAAGATTCCAGAAAACCCTCTCCAAAGGCAGCGTAACTACTCAGAAAGGAAAGGATGATTTTGAATACAAATCAAGATATCAGGACAGCTATGATGCTATGCTATAAGTGAAATGCAAATTTAAGAAGGTTTTCAAACTTCCAAGACACTATTTAAAATGCATGATGATGTGTTTTAAAATTAATTGTTTTTCTTATCATCATATACCACAGATTATAGACCATTTCTGAAAAAGATTGCACAAGAAACATTCAGCTGAGCTCCTTGGTGGTCCATCCTGGGCAAAAGGCAAAGCAGATGATGGAGTAATCTGTCAACAAACTGCTGGCTTGTCCAGCCGCATAGGGCAGGAGCACTGGGCTATCCCTTGGAGAAGCAGAAATCCTAACCAGGATTTCATTAGAAGAAGAATTATGTTTTAGGTAAATGAAAGAAAGACCAGTCAGGAGATTGTTAGATGAAAAACCAAAGGAGAAAGTGATGAAATTAGGAAAAAAGTTAAATCTTAGAAAGCCTCCATGTCAAGAACAAAACTAATCAAGGCACTTGATTATGTAAAGATGTAAAGATGAGAAAGATGTAAAGAGGAGAAAAATGGTGTCGTCTATATTCCAGTGCCAGGGGCCTGAGTAATAAAGAGAATAGGAAATGTTCATTTTATGAGCATAAACAGCCTAAACAACATTAAGAAAGCCTGGTGGGAAGATCTGCATGAAGAGAATATTAAAATCAAGGATTTTAACCTTGCTAGGGAGGCTCAAGTGGACAGAAGGGGAAGGGGAATAGCACACTCTGTCAAAAATGGCATTTCCTAGTATGGAATCAGCAACAATTTAGAAATTAATACTTACGGAATATAAATTAGGAGATGGAAATTGTAGAAAATCTGTAAGCGAATTGAACGAGCACATAATATGGTATAAGTTAATCACTGGAACAAGAAAACGATTGTCACAGTGTAAAAAGGCAGAAAACTTCAATTAAAAAGAAGTTCTATAGGAAAGGTCAGATGGTGTATATGTACCATATATAATAATGAGGTAGTTTCATCTCCAGCTGTGATCAAGTATTTTAGGCTGTGCTTATCAAAATATGGATATTCTAAGATAAGCAGGCCTGGACAATTTATGTACAAGAGTTTTAAAAGAGATGGCCAGAAAAGATCTGGACCAGTACTGATGATTTTTGATTAGTCTCAGAAAACTGGGAAAGCATCCAAGGGTCAAAGAGATTCTGATGTTGTGCCAGTACTTTAGAAACAGAGTGATCTCACTAGGCTGACTGGGCTGATGCTGATCACAGCACAGTAATGAAATCGCCAATATGCAGCTTTGATAGATTACGGATTAAAGCTGGATAATAAAATTAACCATAATCAACACAGGTTTAAGGAAAAATAGACATCATCAAACTAATGTGTTATAATTTCTTATGAGATTACAACTCTGGTTCACACAAGTAATTATGTTGATATGGCTGGAATGATATGAAATCATCATGACATATATTAGCTGGAGAAAAACCGTCTAAGTAATAAACCTCACATGCAACAGTAAATGGATAGTCATTCATGAGCAGATGTACTTCAATAATGCACAATTCTTTCTACTCTGTTCTTTACTTATCAAAACATGGCAGAAAATTAAAGAAAAACAAAAATCACCAATGGATTTTGCAGTTGAAGCATATATTTGGGAGAACAGAAAAGAAATGGACAAGTCAGCAATATAGAACAGCATGAACTGCTTTGGAAATGCAAATAATCTGTATGCCAGTGTGAACAAATGAAACAGCATACATCTGGGAACAAAGTTTGATGTTCCTACTAATAGGAAGGGATTTTCTCTCTCCCGAAGAGGAGACAGGAAAAAAAACCAACCAACCAAGGTTGGAGCCAATGGACAAAGCAGCCTAATGAACTGATAGAATGACGCTGTGATTGATTAGGTGGGCTACTGCAATGCGTGGCTGTAGGAACTGGGAAACCTCAGGTTGGAATGCAGAGAAAGTATTACCACTAAAGGCACAGAAACAGCTAACATGGAGCGCTGGGCCTTGTTCTGATGTCCACCACTTTTAAAAAGCTGTTAAAACCCACTGCAAGTATATCTCAAAATGCCAAAATATACAAATCATGCTATTCTTCTCATCAAAGTCAAGGTCAGGATGGGATTTGACCACAGCTTATGAAATCTACACGGCAAGCAACAGTGCAATAACAGAGAGAGAGGCAAAGACAGGCTATTCACTGAAAGATAGACGAGACTCTCCTCAGCCAGTGGACTCCAAGCAGCAAGTAGTTAAGGAAAGATTTTGGACCTGTTTTGGGCACACACTTGTAATTACAATTATACCCCAGCCACATAGTGAAACTCTGTCCCCTCAACTTACTTAGCTATTTACACAAGTAAACTGCATACCAGAAAGTGTCATGGGGATGCCACAGGAGAGGACAGAGACAGGCATAATTCCCACTGCAAATCATTACAGTGCATGGCTGAAGAGAGGCAGAACAACCACTCCCTCAGTGGAACTGATGTCCTCAAGGCCAAGCAGGTTGCATGAATTCACTCTCTGCACAGAGACCCTCAGGCCAGAGTCATGTAAAGGGGTATCTTCCTTCCCAGATAGACAGTGGCATCATCTCCAACCACATATGAACACGACTGCCTCACAGAGAAGAGCAAGCAGGAGAAATCGCTCACTCTTTGTTTGCTAGAGAACTGCCTGGCTTAAAAAGTTGATGAGTGCTAGTCCGGAAATAAGTAACTCCTAAATTCATGCACATATAGACACTGGCTGACATTTCCAATATCATTAGTGTTTGCATTATCTCAACTTTCAAAACATAGTAGGCTTTCAACTTTAGGAAGGCCGCCTCTGAATCAAGCTCTCCAAATGCACCCGTTGCTTTGGGAAACATGACAACAGACAAGAGCTAATCACAAACAAAGGGACTTCCACCGGGACAGCTGGTGAGGAGCATAGTCTAATTGAAATGCCTGGGAACCTGCAACCTCCTGTCACCAGTGAGCAGCTGGGACCTGGAGCATCAGCAAACTGAATCTGCAGCCCTGGTTGTCTGTGCACACAAGGGCGTCAGCATTCTTCAACCCAAATTGACTTACTCAGTTTTAGGAGCTCTGAGGGGAACAATGGAGAGCATTGACTTAGGACTGTTGTTTGGGGGTTTTTTTCTACTCCTTTCTGAAAAAACGTGTTGAAGGTGGTTGGGGGAGGGAGTGTGTGAGAGGGGAGAAAGTTCTGGTGATGACAGCTCCTATTGCCATGGAAACGAAATATTTTTAGTGACAATGGAGTCTTCCTCCTTGAGCTGATGGGTTGCGTGGGGAGCAGGGGCAAGCAGGGCAGGGACACACAAGGGAATTCAGCTAACTAAAACTACAGCTTCTGGCTTTCCAAGGAAGTGAGGAGAATGAATGCCCAAATACATGGTTTATGTAACCAAAACACCGTCTGGGGCAATAGCAACAAATAGTCATTATGCTCTTTGATAAAATATGCTGTCATGCAGCAGATGCCCAGGAACACCCAACAGAACAGTCTCTTGCCTTCACTTTGCTTTTCCACTCTACAGTTTACTCTTCCAACCTTTGCTGCCTCATTGGTGTTTATTTGGAAAGGGAGAAGGGAAGAGAAAGGGCTGGGAAGTACAGTCCTTGTTCCTGAGACTGTGAGAAGCTGTACATCTTATAGGCAGTGCATTACTTCTCAACATCACAAACGTTTTCTTGAGAGCCAAATTTATGACCTCCCTTGCAGGTAAAGGGAGTCCAGGACCATGAAGAGAAGGCCCTTAGAGAAAACTGATTAACCTCAGATCAGGATCTTACTCACAGCCATGAAGAAAACATGCAAGACCTGATGCAGGATGTCTTCTCTTATGCAGAAGGCTAAGACAGCATCTGGACCCAAAGAAAGCTGAAGCCATGGTGTGGAACCAATCAGGATAAAGCTTTGAGCTTAAATTTGAGGTTAAATAAAAGCCTACACTCTGTATGTAAGGGCAAATTTGAGCCTTGCATTTGATTTAAACAGTGCAGACAATTCTAATGAATTTCAAAGAATAATGAATTAATAACCACAAGCTTTTATAACTTGAGATACATTATATAGTCATTAGTTCTATATAGCTAAATGGAAAAATCTTTCTTTAGCAGAAGTCTTTTGAGATCGGGTATTCTAATGAGATTACTATCATTTCAGTCTGACACCTCATGAAGACAATTGTATAGAAATCAGGAAAAAAATTTCTTTCAGTCTTGGACCTGAAATGAAAAATCCTCCACACTGATTATTTTATATCTAAGGAGTTGATTCTAAGTCTCCTTGGCATTGAAAGGAGTTCAGATATGAGCTTTTTTCCTAGCACTGCTACCAGATGCACAAAAGACACTCTCTTCTCAAATTTCTGCCAGTAACAGCAACAGACATGGGGTTTACTCCCTCCTCATCTAGCTAGCATGGATTTTACTTGTTTCCTGCATGGAGTAAGCACTTGAGCCCACCCTCTTTCATTAAGCTCCACTGATTTCTTCATCTCTCCAGATAGCATTGTTCACGTACCAGGCTTGAGGGACACCGGGCAGAGTGAAACCCCAAGTTCCCAAGTCTTTTATCCCGTACACCAGCACTCCTGGGCCAACTGGAGCAACACTTTCCTCCCAGCATACTGCAGCACATCCCACGCACAGTGGAACACCATGGGCTCCAACGACCCCCTTTCAAACACACTTGTTCTTCCCTTTCCTCCTCAAAGACTGCTCTGGTAGGGTCTCATTTTCCCTGCATCATGTCACTGGCAAAAGTGTCACCAGAAGTTCAGGCTAGAGCATACAATGATCTGGTTTTCCTCACCACCATGTGTCAGGTGCCTTAACCCACAGTCCCCACATGCCAGACCATTTTGTATCAGATGCTAATCACAGCAGGCTCAGCCATGAAAAAGGTCTTCTCATCTCACACATGTTGTGTTAATTCAGGAAAAGCGACAGCTTTCATCTGCCTGTCCTCCTTTCATGCACAAGCTGGCTGAGAATCAGCCTTCAAAATTTACAACTGAGCTGAGCTTGAAAATCTCTGCGCCTCCCAGAAGCAAACAATTATACACCCCTCCAGAGGGAATGACTTTCAAGTCTTTCTGTAGAAGAACTGTATCAAAAGCAAATATAAAGACAGTGCTGCTCCACACTTCAGGGGAAAGCCCTGCAAAGAGAGCTTGAACTCATTGCTGGCTCAGTCACTAATACATGCACTTCCATAACAGCAAATATGAGTAGCTCCTTTTTGGGAGGAAAAGGAAAGCGGGGGGTTCTCTCTGAAAAGACATTCACTGTTTACCTGCTTGGTGTGAGAACAGCAACATTACATATTTATTTCTGGATTTATTTTTTTTTTAACTGTACCACAAGACAGTCTAATGGAAATTGGACAAATTCAGAAAAAGCACTCATCAAAATCAGAGATGGACATTTTGCTGTGATTCAATAGGCAAATCCTGGTAGGCTTTCCACTTCATACATATAGAGGGGAAATCAGAGCTTCACCATAGCAACTTTGTTGTAAAAAACACTCAAATGTCAACTTGTCCCCATAGTACTGAGGGTAAGGCCAGTGTGATACAAAAAGCCCAGGGTAACAAAAATGACATTCCTACTTTTGAAACACTGCTGCTGGAAACAGAGAAGCTAGCTTGGTTCTGGTAAAGGTTACAGCTCCTCGACTCAGGCGTTTTAAAAGCCCCTTCAGCTAGTACAGATTAACACCTACAGAAATTGTGTGAGATGGCTGCGCATCAGCTGGGGAGCTAACCTACCTTGTCTACTGTTTCTTCCATAGACTGCTAAATCCTGCAGATGTACTGAAGTAGCACCAAAGTGGAAACTTTCCCCTCAATAACATAATTTCTTTTACATGCAAGTCTCCAGCAAACACAGAACACATAAAACCAGAAACTATCAACCTACCCAGCCATAACAATGAAGAAATCCAGGCGGTTCCAGGTATCTCCAAGGTAACACTTCTTGCCAAAGATCCCCAGGGCCACCATCTTTAAGACCATTTCCATAGCAAAGAAAATGAAGATGAAATCATCGAACACCTGCCAAACAGAAACCCAAGAGCACATTTGGTAAGCATTCTCAGCCTTGGACTTTAAAATGCAGAATATGAGATAAATACAAATTTCAATACTTCTGAAAATGAGTTAGAGGCAGGGCTGGAAATGCTTCTTATATGCAGCCCTGGTACCACAGTTTACTGCTGCTCAAGTAAGCAAAGGGTTTTTAAGTTATGGGTTTTTTCCCCATGGGTAAAGCAATTGACGTAGACTCAGAAACTCCTTACATGAACTTGAAAGGAGATATTGGCTCAGAACCAGCAGATCCAAACCTGGCCAGGGAAACACCATCCTTCCAAGGTCTCCCAGGAGGGATTCCTTATCACCCCACTGCAAATGGCTCAGCTGAGAACATAGTGCAGCTTCACACACAGCTTAGGCAGCACGTAACAATCACAGAGGTTTCAGATATCTGAACATTGCAGCCTCAGCAACACTATAGATGACAGCCTTTGCTGTCGCCTTCTCTCTGGGATAGCAGCAAAACCACAGCTAGTGCATTCATAGGTTGGATGTACCTATGGTCTTCTTAGTATACCTTATGTTTCTTCTCCCTTTAGGCATTCTAAATGCCATGTTACCTGTGGACTCAGTAATACCGTTGCTATTCAACAGAGTAATGAATGAATTAGGAGCTGCTGTTCTCTCCTGCCTGGATACCATAACCATGATTATTTATCCCTGGCTTACCTCTGAGCTATGTATCTTACAGCTGTCTATGTCAGGAAAACCCTGCTTACGCACAGAATCAGGAAGTCAGCAACTGCTCTGTATTGCATGGTCACAAGTAGACTTCATTCATTAGCATTTCCCTCCTCAAAGCAAGCTCTTACTATTTTACAGCAGCATAGCTTACTGCCAGGGGCATTCTTGCCAACCTGTCTGGAAAAGTGTTGCTCACACAACAAAGGAAAGCATGTATGAAACTGAAGCACCATCACAACAAGAAAGAAGTCTGCTTACCTGCAAGATTTTACACCTATCAGAAAGGCAGTCCATATCCTCACATGGCTGGTACATCCCCAGGGTAACGCAGTTTAACAAAATCACCATCATGCTGACACACTCAAACCAGGTGGTAAAGAGTCAAGGAAAACTTCTGTGAAAGCATCAGCATCATAGCTGAGATAAGCTTGCCATAGGCTTTGGGTGACAAAATAGGAAGATTAAGATAAATAACTTTGGACTTCTCACATTCTTATGTTTTCCCCTTTCAGCTCCTTATTACTCCACTTTTTGATCAAGCCAAAACTCTTTTCAAAAGGAAAAAGTAGAGGTAGCACAAAGGTCTAAGGTATTCATACAAGTCAAATCATTGCCATGATTAAACACATGCTCACTCCTTTCCTGTTGGTTTGCTCAGTCCCTTCCCTCCTTGGTTTACTGAATCTCCCAAATACATGGAAGAGATTTTCCATGGTGGCCTATACTCAAATGTAGCAGAGATCTCTAGAATCTAGGGATCTAAACCAAAATGGACAGCCAGTTGTCTGCATGAGCCTAATGATTAGTGCACTTCTGGGACCCTTTTCCAATAACACAAGGCTAGAAGTCTCCCTCTTTCCCCTTCTGAGAGGAACTTGGAGATGAAGAGTTGCCATATTGGAACAGGTTGATGGTCCATCTAATCCGTTATTCTGCTTCCAGCAGTGACCCATGCTGGATAAAACTCCACAATATGCCTAATTAAGTTATTTGGTAACCATAGGGGGAAATTGCATTTCTGACCCCAGCTGGTGATCTATTTATGCCCTAAAGCATGAGGATTGATAGCCCTTATAATTGTTTTCTCAGCTATACTAGTATCCCTGCAGATGCTTTGCTTATTCATTTGAATCATCTGTTGATAATCTTACTGAAATATCTGTTTCGATAATAGTTGGCAGCCCTGAGCTACACTGGCTAATTATACTTTACACTAAAAAATTGTTTCCTCCTATTTATTTTTAATTTTTTGTCTTTTAATTTCACCAAGTGCCACTTCATTTATGTATTACAGAAAAGGGTAAAAATGGTGTATTTCTGTGACTTTCTCTGTGCTCTCCACATCCTCTACCTGCCTCCTCTTCACCATCCCTCTCCTCCTGAAGGAGTGTCAAGACCCGATACACACTTATCCAAGAACTCATTTACAATATTTGAGCTCTAAAAGTGGCCCCTTTTCTGTGATATCTTTCCAGCATTTGAATCGCAAAGCAGTGATGTAGATCTAGTGCAGCCAAACTTGGGGAACTCAAGCAAAGGGTCTGAAACCATGACAGGGACTGAAAGTTAGGAGTTTATTTCATACAGATCTACACTTCTGTGTGCATGCTTTGGCAGCAGCAGTGTGTCGGTACTCAGGATGCTCCCATGCTCCCCTTGCCTTGCAGCACTTTTCCCCTCTGCCTAGGCCACACGAATCACGGGAGGGTGCCTTTGGGCAGCTGGCAAGACCTGGCCAGCCACAGCAAGTGCTCCCAGGGCTGTTGCAGCTTAGGCCATACATGCAAAGCCTTTGTCTTCTTGCTCAAAAGGCTGTGGCTGGCTGCACTTGATTTCTCCTCCCCTTCTATTCGGATAACAACTCTGAAAATTTGCCGGCATTGTCCAGGCTTTCCAAGGATGCTGCTGAATTGCTGGCTGCTCCTGGGCTATTAAAGTGACATTAGGAAAATCTGCCGCCTCGTGGTTTTCCTTTCAGAGCAGGTGGGGGCCCTGAAAAGGCACATCCAACCTGCAGCAGAGAGGAAGAAAGTGTGAGAAGAAAACTGGAGCATCTCCAGCCCTGAGACAGGAGGGGTTACTGCCTGCCTGGGTCGGTGGAGGGGGTAATTACAAGTACCTGCTGCCTTCAATGTGTCATTGCTGTCAACCATGGAAACTGCCTCCTGTCACCACAGCAACAGCCTGGAGCCAGGTTTATCATCTTCCCTCTGGTGATGTCTCCCTCTCCCTACATCCTTCACCCCCTCCTTTTCCCTGTGCCTGAGCCTGTAATTAATTGCAGCTGCTGACAAAGCCGGTCTTCACAATCTGCATCATTCAGTCACAAGTTTCATTATTAATTAACTTCTTTCAAAGTTTAAATCTCCTAATTACAAGCGAACCCATGCACATGCTCTCCCCCCACCCCAGCCATCCATCACTGATGCTCTCCCTTCCCTTGGCCCCACTCCCAGTACCTTTCCCAGTGAGGTCTGGGGTCTCAAACAGGTTTTGGAAACTAAAAGGCATTTCTGCCCATGGTCAGCTCACCTCTCCTGGACAAGGAGATACTTCAAGATGCAGTAATACACTACGCAATAACTTGCCCATCAAAGTAGCTTTTTTTCCCTAGTAGTGACAGTTCACAGTTGATTCAAGCCATTACAGATAAAGTGGACGTGGTGCTCATTTGGAAAAAATAAAGAAAACAGCAAAAGAGAAAGGTTTTCTGACTCCTTTAACCAGTGGCTATTCTCATTATCCACATAATTGTCTCTCCTTGTAAAAGTCCTGTTAAGCTCTTGGCTTCAGCATTGTCTTGTGGCATCAAGATCCGTATCTAGGTTAATTATGTTTTACCTAAAACGCATTTCCTTGAACTGGTGCTGCAGCTAGTGCCTGCCTGTGGCAGCAACACTTTGCTGATGGGTGCCATCTGTGCCCCTCCACACCTAGAGCAAGGCCCAGCCACCTCTTGGCTGGAGGTAGCCACCATGTACCCATTGACCCTCCATCGCGTTTTCCAATGGACAGGGCAAGTCTAGAATGGGGAGAGACTCAAGAGGAATGTGCATCACCAGCACACACTAAAAAAGAACCATCATCCACCTCAAACCATCTGGGATGGAGTCAGTGCTGAAAGCCACAAGTTACAGGATAGTTAAGGAGGTCTACAGTGTTTCTGGGAGCTGGATGTGTTGCAGTAGTGCTTAGAATGTGACTATACATAATGAGACATGATGTTAGGAGTGGGTGAAAGGATACAGGCAAAGCTTTTGGGTTTGATTCCTGAATGACAAATAGCAGAAGCAAGGTATGCTGTGTTGGACCTGTAAAATAGCTTGCACCTGAGAAACTGGGCACCAGTTAGTGTTCTTGGGATCAGCCTCAATCTCTGCTTTTTCTCATTGACAAAACTACAACAGAGAAAGCAACACTTTGGGGTCCTCTCTTCTCTTCCTCCTTAGTCATCGACTGAAAAGTAAGAGTACACCAGGCCCAAAATGCTTGCCAGTGTCTGACACTCCTAACTGCACATAAAATATGTAAGCTTTACAAGCATGACAACCCTTCAGTCTTCCCTGTTGCTATCTCCAAACAATTCCTAGTGTATGCCTTGCACCAGTTCAGGTCTTGGATATCTCAGACCTATTTAACTGGCAGTAGAAATGCCCTGTCTACAAAGCACTTACAGCAAGGGGAAAAGCCAGCCCTGTGGTGTGGCTGGTCATGGCAGCAAAACAGGGAGGAACCTGCTATGGTAGAGCAGTTCAGTGGCTGAACTAGAAAGATGGAGCCCCATGTAATGCATCTCAAACACCAGCCACTGATGCACACAACTCCCTGTGAGCTCCCACCTCTGGTCCAGTGCCATACAGGCACAGCTGAGGGCACCCTGCAGATCAGACACCACATGCACATGGTCACTCCTCTCTGCTTCTCCTTTGGGCTTCTCTCCACCTACCTCTCATCCCACCATGCTTCCCACAAGCAAAATGGCTGCACCCTGTGATTCTGGTTTGTGGCAGTTGCACTGTCTTTCCCTCCTTTTGAAATAAGCTAAGGACAGTGCTGTGTTCCTTCCTTTCTTCCTTTCCTCCTCCTGCAAGAAGCCAGTAGGATGCTGTAACTGCAGCAGGATAGTTAGTATTTATTCATAATGGAAGGAGCGATTTGTGTTGTGAAGGTCAGAGAAACAAGTAGCTCCAGGGAAAGAAGTGCTTAGTTTTTCTCCCTCATTGCTGTTGGCTTTTGCAGATGCCCTCACAGGTGAGTTTCATTACTCCCTGTCCCCTCTACACTTTTTTCTTATCAACACTCACTTTTTTCTTCTTCTTCGATGGTAGAACATAGGAGTTTCATGGTCTTTTTCTACAAAACAAGCTGAGAGAAGCAATGGGGCTCTTCAGCCTCAGTCTGCTAAGCTAACCCATTAGAAAAAGCAGAATGCAACACCTGATGCTCACTCGAGGAAAATACATCTCAAAATGTGTTTGTGTTCAAATAGATCAGAACAATCAAAACATTTCTCAGAACAAAAAGCTTTAAAAATCCTATTTTGGAAAGGCTGAAACATTTCTTCATTGTCTTTTTTAGTGTGAAGTGTTTCAACATCAGAATAAAAAGGTTGTGGAGTTTTTTGACTTGACTAAGAACTCTGTTGTTTTGATTGTTTTTTTTAACTTCTGAATCAATCAGAAATTAAATGCCAATACCCAGCACTGCAGTACTGGGATTTCATGGTAGTCAAGCCACAGAGGACAATTTATAACGCCTTTTTGAAAGCCCTCAAGGTCAACATACTCTAGGTGTTCCCATGCCATGTAACATCTTGTACTTGTTTGCTTTCATTACATCATCACTTATACACTCTTCTCACAGAAGAGGAGCTGAACTTCAGACAGCTGACATACTCATCACTAAGGTCTTCAAGTCTTGAACAATACTGATGCCAAGGAAAGGACTGCAGTACTGCCAAACACGGCAGGGCTGTTATGCTGATTTGAGAGACACTAGGGAAGTCTTACATGACTTGTGATGGTGTTACTGGGAGGCAGAATAGGAATCCACAGAGAAGAGGGAGGCAGCAGAGAGGTTTTAAATGTTTGGATATACTTCATGTTTCTGCCCTTTGGAAGGGACTTTACATCAAGAGCAGATTAATTAGAAAACAAGACTCATTGTATTCATATTAAAATCAGATGAACACCAACAAAGCACCTTAAGTCAGCCTCTCTGATTGGTCTAACTTCCCAGGACTGCTCAGAAAGCAGGTCCTGTACCAGGCCACACAGGCTTTTGGATGCATAGTTCAAATTCAGATTCAGCTTAGAGGCTAATAAAAACTAAGTCAGATGTATCTCATACACCACATTATACCCTCCTGCAGAGTTAGGTGAGCATTGAAGATGGCTTTTGGAAAGTTGGTAGGATTTTTTTTCATTACAGGAACAAAATTAAGTAAATCTCTCATTTTTTAAAACTCTTTCCATAATTATTTATTCAGACCTGATAATTGCATCCATTAAGCTCTCAAGTCCAACAAAATGAAAGCTAATAGAAATTTAACCTCTGGCAGGAAAAATGTATAATGGAGATTGAGGCTAAGAAGGAATCTGAAAAACAAATAGACAGCTGTATTAAAGTAATGCAACAAGTTTTCAGACATTCCAGAAATAGGAATCCAAAGAGAGAACTCTGAGCTACTGTAAGGCTACAACAGGCCACAGAGGACCCCTAATCAAATGGGAGGCTGCAGAGAGAAGGCAAGGCTTCTTTACAGTGTTCTTCACCACTGCGACCACAGGAGAACCTGCTGGTCCTAAAGCCAGGGCAAGTGATACCAAGAATTCTGGCTGGCTGCAGCACCACCAGGATGGATAATACATTGGTCTTCTAAAGCAACCCAGTGTTTTCCTCAGAAAAGGTGTGCAGATCTTACTGCCAATTATTCAAATATCTCACAAATACCATGCATCTTCGTCAATGCTGCTACACAGCCCTACTATTAATGATTACCTCCTGCCTGCAGCAGCTGGGCCCCAGAGCCTCTCTGCTAATAATGACCCACCTCCAAATTGCATCTAGCTTTCAGGGTACAACAGAGCATCAGTTTAACAGTGTGTATCATTCCTACAAAGCTGTTTACTATAGGAAGCACGAAAAAAAAATAATACAGTATCTAGGAAAAAAACACCCGAGAATCTTTTTTTAGGTCACAAAAAGTAATTACCCAAATTTAAACTTGAAGAGGGAATTAGAGGTAATGACTGTTCCTGGAGAAAGAGCTTTTTAATATCCTCAGATAACTGTGACTACGGCTGCATGTCTTACTTGCCAGCAAAGCAATACTCCACCATGCTGTGGGATCAGTTCAGGACTGACTTGAGGAATCGCCCCTCCTGCTGACTCCCAAATGGTGCCTCCTGCAGCATTCTGGCTCTGCCTTGGAGATCGCCATCCAAACCTGACCTGGCTTCACATTAGGAGGTTCAACAAGGTCACAGCAGGAGGTGATAGGACTGCAGCTTGGAACATTATTATGCTATATGACAGTTAAAAGAATTTTGCTCCAAAACCTCCTTGTCAAAGTGGCAGGTTCGGCAGCTGCCTCCTGCTGGAGTTGTAGCTGTAGGGGTAACGGAAATGAGGGGAGAACCACCAGAGGAAAATCCCTGAACCACAAAAGCAGGATCCAAAGTATAAAGCTCTTAACACTTACTGATATTTGTGGAGGCAACTCCCTACTGACATCAGTGGCAAAGCAGAGTTATTCTGGTTTTGCACTTGGTTGGACCTCTGCTCTAGAGAAGACATGAAACTTGGCAGGCCAAGGCAGGAAAGCATTTGCAACCCAGGAGTGATTTGAATTAGCAATGTGCTCCACAGCAAAAAAATCTGAATTTGAATGAGGCAGCTGAATGCTCTGATACAGGGTCCCCATGATGCATAACCCCAGGAAGTGAGAAGACTGGCCAGAGAGGCTGGTGGAGTCACCATTCTCAAAATAGTATCTGAGCCACAGGGAGGTGGGGGAGGGGTGGACTTGGGGCAAGATGTTTGTTGACTCTTTGTTTTATTTAAACTGGATTTGGTCAAGTTTACTTGGTGAAAATTTTCTCGGAAAGTATAAATAAATAAATAAATACATTTAAGTGCTTTGCAAGGATAATCAAAATCTCTCCAAATCCTCCCTCTGCGCCTGTGTTTCATTGCCCTGAAACACCATCCAAAGTTGTGCAACTCTTCCCCAGCACTTGTCAAACTGATCTAACAGTGCCACCATGTTTGTCAGTAGCGCAGTCCCTTCTTTGGTCTTCATGTCATGATAGATTTGAATGGGGTCCTCATCTTGGGTGGATTCACTAGACACATCCACCACCAAATGAATATAGCACTATAATAGCAGGGTCTGTGTGACTCAACTTTAAGAAAGGGAGATGGAAAGAACTAGTGAGTATGGATTTGGGAGGGCAGGGAAAGCCAGATAATTTAAAAAAGTGGAAGGCACTGGTTTTTCCCCTCTCTAACTGCTTCTAATGTTTTCTGGTTTGGTTTGTATTTTCTTCTGCCTTGGTCTCCTTTCTTTTTTGCTTTCCAGAGTTCTCCTACCCCTACTCTAGTGGAAAGAAGTGTTTAAATGTTTGGAATGAAACAGAATGAAGAGGGGAATAAATATTTTTTCAGGAACCAGGGACAAAGGGCCAGGTTTTGGAAGACATGCAGGCCCTTAAGAATGCAGTGGAACATTTTGTGGGACCTCTCACAGCATACCGATCCATGTCACCCAGTGATTTTGGTGAGACCACACTGTGCCCCTGCAGCCTACCAGATGAGAGCTTATCTGGTAGCTCACAAACATAAACAGGTGAAAGCAGGGCACACATGAAGGTGGGAAAGTTGGCTGCAAAGTGCCAAGCAGCCTAAAGCATGGTCGACTCCTTCCATTTCCAGCACAACTCTCACCTTCCCAGTAAAGGGAGGTCTTCTCATCTCACTTTCTGGTGCTTTACAGGTGTGGGATTTGTTTTCCTGTTTTCGGGTTTAGGCTCAGTGAGCCTTGGGAAAGCCTATGGGGCACAAAGAGTATGTTCCAATGAACCTCTGAAACAGGGGCTTCTACGCACCTGCCTGTCACTGCCCAGGCTTGGAGTGCTTGGCATCACCTCCCCAGGACTACAGCACACACATGTGGAGGACAGACAGATGTAGGTTTTGAGGATTGGGGTGTATTTTTCCCCTGCTACTTTATAGCAAATAAAAAGGGATGGTGGAAACATTTGTCTTTGAATAAGAAGCAATTTCTCTGGAGAGGAAAACAGGCAGAAGAAACCTCAGTAGCACTAAAGGTCTAAAGTCCACCAAACACTCGCTGTCTTCCTGTTCTGCTCTTTTTTCTTGCACTGGTCTCTGCTCTTCACTTGTCTTTCTAATCCATCCTAGTTTTCAGATGTTACAGATTGCTTTTTTCATTCCTTGCAACTTCCCACCTATCTCTGGCAGAGGTCACATGAGTCCAAGCTGAGCTCACAGGGATGCACAACTCATTTATGCCTGAAGGGAGTGCAGGGCATCTTTGATAAAAGGCCATCTCACCTTGCATGAATGTGAAGACAACAATGAAAGCACAAAGGATGGATTATGGGCTGTCTCAAAGGTTTACATGTTATCACGCGCAGGGACTCTGCTCTCTGCAGGTACCAGGGCAGTACCCTGTACCTGAGCACATCACTTGGTGAAGGATGTGGAAGTGAGCACCTTGCTGTTACAGACAGCCAGTTTCCAAGGCTAACTGATCTTAAACAGTACTATGCCTCCAGCGACAGTCCTGAATTAGACAGGCAGAAATACGGGTTAAAACCACTTTGCCTTTCTTCCTTCTCCCAGCTAGGTGATGCTTTCAGTGGATACAGCATCACTAAATCATGTGCTTGGTGCTTAGCTTAGCAGGCTTTTCTGACGAGTGCTTCAGTACAGAAAAGAAAGTCATGCAATGACAGAGCTTTGCAGCAAAGTAAATAAAGATTAATTCAGAAGTGCAGGGAGTGCTTAGTAAGGTCACTCAGAAGAAATTGCATACAGTATAAGCAAAATGCAGGGCAATAGCAAAAGGAGCTGCATATGAACTCCAATTGTTTATTTCATTATTGGGCATAATTAGATAAATAAAATTTTCAGTTTCAAGATGCCAACCCCCTCTTACTTTGAAAACACATTTTTCCCCTCACTGGTTTTGGTATTTTTCAAGGTTTGTAGCTGGCCCTTTTGGTTCCCAGAGGATGTGCTGGAAGAACTGGCACCAGTGGCCTGGAGGAAGAACTAACTGATTGCAAATAACTGAGCTGATCTCTCAGCAGATAACCGGAGGCAGGGAGCTCCAGGCAGCATCCACGCTCACAGCAGCTGCTGAGACCTCCTCAAGGACACAAATAGGGTATGGATTGCTCCCTGAAAAGGAAGCTCCTGACATGTACGTGTGACAGAGGTACCTGTGAGGGGTGGGAGAGATGCTCATTATTTAAACTTCTCGTCTGAGAAGAGACCCTGTGGTGGAGTAGCAGATGTGCCAGTAATCTCTTTGTACATCTGTTCTCTTTCTCTTTCTTCCCTCCTTTCACATCCTGCAACAAAAAGCACTCAGTGAATATTAAATTATTTAAACTACCTAGTGCTTCCTTCAAAATGTTACATAAACTTTTACTAATTTCCACAATTCCTTCTTAGGGTACACAGATACTTCCCCTTTGCTACTGTTAAAAAAAATCAAGCAGGAGAGGAGCAGGTTTTTCCCAAAGTGGCCCCCGATTTGGGTTCTCCTATGCATGAGCTTCTTAGAGCCTAGTTTTCAGGAGTGTGTAATACTTGTCATGTCTAAGAGCCAACAAGAATTGTGACGTTCCAAGCATCTGCCTGTCACTGTCTCAAGTCAGATGGCCAAAGACTAGAGTTCCCTTTGGAAAAAAACCAAACCAACATGACCCAGAGATCACAATGTAAGTCAGTGCCTGGGACTGCATTTAAATTCAGGTGTTCCTCACATCCACTACCTACTCACTAAACCCCTCAACTTTCTGGCTAGCTGACAGATAGCACCATGCCAGGGAAAGGAGCCAACGTGACTCATGCTCCATCACCACAACGCCAACAGTATTGAGTGCTGGTTTGGGGGGTGGGTGGGGTGTGAAACCCTACGAATGTGCTAAGCATTATCAATATTAAAATATTACTAGTATTATTTATGAGGTATCTCCACATGTCCTAGATGACACTGGCCAAGATCAAATTCAAATTATGCAAAACGTTACGTAAACATGTGGTAAAAAACATGCTGCCTGCTCCAAAGGGTTTTTCATCTAACCGAAAAGGACAGGCTAACAAGGCATTACAATCTCTGCTTTGCACACAAGAAGCCAGAGCACAGAGAAATGAGCAGATTTACCCAAGGGCAGATAGGAGACATAGGGCACAGCTGGGAACTGAGCAAGAGTTTCCCAATTTATTCTCCAGTGTCTTTGACCTAAGGTTGTTCTCTACCTTAACTACATCTGCATTTGATGAGGACAATACTCATAGGGAGAATGGTTCTTTCATAGATCTTTCCCAAGGACAACGGAAAAAGTGTTCAAATTCCACTTTATAGATGCAAGTAACGTACTACATATAGAATACCATAAGTGTAGGGCTCCCTGCGCCCATTCAGAGAGGTCCCTGGCTCTTCGGGTGTGCAGTGCACAGACAGTCAGGACCCAGCCTACCTATACTGTCTACCTCCATCTTCCACCGATACCTACTTTGGGATCTCAAGTCATCGGGATCTCAAAATAAAATTCAGCCCATAGTTATGATAGTGTAACACTAAGTTCAGTCTAATACCCATGCATCTTTCTTTTTTCCAATCTGCCAAAGAATTTACTACCTTTCAAGGACACTCCAGATTCCTTTGACAAAAATGTACTATGTAAGCACAAATTATCAACACTTTTGACTGCAGAACGACCAGCTCCAAAAAAGGCAGTTCCTACACAGCAAATTGCTAATAGCACAAGCTAGCTAAAGCCTCCATTGTCAATAAGCATAGTTCTGCTACCTCTTTGATGTCTTTCTGCCTGTTGTATTCATCACGTCTCTTCAGATGTAGGACTAGTTGTACATTGCTGTTACTGTATTCGTATTCCTGTGACCTATTTGCTTTTATATAGATTCAGCTTCACACTATTTATTCTGTAGTTTTTGACAGCCTCTGGAAATATATGCTTCTTGCCATTATTTACAGCCTAACTTATTTTTCCCTGTACAGTTTCCAGTCAGAAACTATGGATGTGCATTAATTTAATTTCATTTTGGACATACCAGTTACAGCCTAGATCATTGCCCCATCCTTTCCAGCCATGCCAAGTATTTCCCTTTCTTTTTCTTTCTTTCTTTCAGGTCTTTCTTACAAGCCTATTGTTTTAATTTTTAACAACCATCCCCAGTTCTGTGTGATTCTGTAGGAGCTTCTCTTTTATTGGATTACTTTTCACAGTAATTACTTTTCAGATCACTTCTCACAGCCATTCATCTTCCATCGTGTTAATTACCAAGCACCAAAGGATCACTTGCATTTCCATTGTCCCATTGGCTTCTCCACTAGCCAGCTACCCTTGGATTCCTCTCCCCTCTCCACAATACATACCCTGTTTAAATACTGCCCACTTAACTACGTTATTTCCAGAAGACTGCTAGCCTTTTGCTTATAGCAATAAAGTGACTTTACCATAAAGATGATTGTTTAGCTGGAACATAACTAGCACAAAATGTCGGTGAGCAGAATGGAGCTACTTCTAGACTCAGAATACCTGCAGTTGGCAGACCCATCACCTTCTGCAAATTCATTCTCCTACCCCTTACACACAGTGTATCCCTTTCCAAAGAGGTGTAGCAGTGACTTAAAGCTCACATCTTTACACAATCTTTTCTTTTATCTGAGAATGATTTTTTTCTGTTCAGATACAACCAGACACGGAGCCAGCAGCATACTAGAAAAGACTACCATAGAAACTTCACCTTTAGGCTTTCTTGCTAATAATACATCCTTATATTTCAAGATTCTTATATTGCTGACACTATGCTGTACCATGACCACAGGCTCCTTCACAGCTGTCTTTAATGTGACTCATATACCTTATGGGATGTGGTGCCCTTGTATCCAGTAGGGAAATTTATCTTACAGGTCTCACAGCCATCACACATCCAGCTGTCTGCATGGAAGGAAGCAAAATTATCTCCTCTCCCCATAACCTGTTTGCACATTGCATCCGCTCAGCTTATGCAGCCAATGTAGCAGCTATCAAACCCTGAACAGAAGCCGTCTGTGTTCCTGCACAAGCTGACGTCTCTCAAACCTACCTTTTCCCTGCCACCTGGCTGGGAAAACAATGCATATGCAAACTGACAGTACCAAGTGCATCCTCATCATCACCATCAGCAAGGTGCTACTGAGCTATAGGACCTCTGGAGGAGAAAGTCAGGAGTTGGAGGGAAAGAGTCCTTTCCCTTAATTGCATGTCTAATACTCTGCTAACCACATGTGCTTCTCCAAGCAGAAATAGACCACAGCCCTTGGCCTATCCCACTTCACCTTACCTGTGGCAACTCAGTGATGACAGGACTCGAGAGGGAAACTGACAAAAAAGTGTGAAAGAAACAGTTTTCCTGGAGTCAGGAGGCAGAGAGAGCCTGAGGGGTGAGAAGTCATTGATGTGACCTGTGCTTCAAGCACCCACCCATTTTGCTGCCAGGATGTGTGTTGCTTCACATGTCCATTCCCATGGGATATTGCGCTGTGCAGGAAGAATGTCTATTTTGGTCTGAGTCAGGTAAGGGACCAAAACATTTTCCCTCAGGTAGCTGAGTCACCACTTACCAGGGAGCAAAAAGAAGGGATGGTCTTGCCATAGCACCTCTTCAGAATAGGATAAAACCCCTCTGCAAAAGCAGTTTTATGGAAAATAAGTTACCGTTCCTACAGCAGAAGGCTGAAGCAAGAGGCATCTGCACCTCCACAGCAATTTAGGCATGCTTTGAGCACCCACTTAGCTTCACTACATTTAAAAGGCTTTCACATTATTTATGACAGTGAGCAAAGGAAAAGAAAAAACAGATCGTAGGTCAGGATAGTAAAGACAGACTTGGCATGCCTGGGGGAGTCAGCCACTGAGGACCTGCTGTAAATCTCCAAACATGGGTGCAAAAGAGCTCCCATCACTTTCCCTGAAACACCAGCCTGTCCCTAAAGCCAGCTCTGCTCCCAGCCCCTCCACCAGCTGGGAGGATGACACATCACCAGCCAACAGCAAGATGGCCAAGGTCCTTTGGCCCCATGGGGTAACAGACCCTTGTCAGGCAGCAGCTAGGGACCAGGGCAGCCAGAGTGTGCCGGGTCTGGAACCAGCCACATGCGCAAATCCCTGTGCACTGTGCTGGGCTGATAAGGCATTTCTCTCCCCTTCCTTGCTCTGAACCCTTCCCACACACCTGCCACTACGAGTGGGGAGTAAGATATGGAGGAAAATCACACATTTGCACCAGTATTTTTGTGCCGTGACCCCTATAATAACTTCTTTTTCAGCCTACCTTAGTTTCTCCAGGTAATTAGTTCTAGCGACCCTTCGAACATACTTTTCAGCCTCACAGAGCCATAAATTTTCAAGTGACAACCATCATGCCAGGCTGCACTATCATGTACAAAGCTCTTTACTAGTCCTGTCTATCTCTCCGTGCTATAAGACCATTTCTGTGAAGCCTCCCCACATTCACACGCCTGATCCTTTCCTCCCCCATTAGCAGTCACACTTCTCTCTCACACTCCTCCTTTCAGCTTTCTGGATGCTGCCTTTCAGGGTTTTGTTTGAAGGTGTATAAAAAAGAAATGATAGACTTAACATTGGCCCTGTTACAGGCTGCTGCATGACAGCTTTTCAAAAGAAGTATGCCTGTGCATGTGTAACACATACAAGGCTATTGGTCACATACATAGGACAGTCATCCCAATTTCATTGGGAAGGTGTTTTGACAGTTTGTCTAGTGTTTTATTCCTTCACTAAGCATACCCAGGCTTTGTGATGACACATTTGATGCTCACGTTACTTTAAAATGGTCAAAGTCCTCTATTTTAAGCCAATCATAACTATTCCGAAACTTCACCTTTTTCTTGAGAAGGCCTTTTCTTCTCATATTTGAGAATTCCCCTACTTTCTCCGATTAACCCTAATTTAAAGGAAACAGAGCAATAAAAGAGATCACCATTCCCTATCCTCGTTGAACTGAAACCCTGTGCTCTGCAGCAAGAACTGCTGTGATCCTGTAGCACCTTCCCTTGTAACTATCCCCCCACCAAGGTCACTGAACAAAGACACTGAAGCCAGCAAACCTCCACAAGCTGCACAGCCAAGGTTCTGAGCAAAGCAACCACCTCTCAGCTCACAGCACAGAGACAGTGAACGAACTTGTTCAAACACAGAGACCACCTTGAAAATTTGAGGTGGGGTCAGACAACCATTTCCAGCTCCTCCTTCCAGACTCCATCAAATCTTGGCCACCCCACTTCTAATCTCAATAGCATGTAAATTTGTGGATCCGTATTTCATTTGTTGCATAATACGTAGAGGAAGCAATGTGCAGGTGCATGTGCATGCTTGCCTACCAGTTTGGTGGATCAGTGAACAATGTAATTCCCTTTTCACCCAGTCACTGCAACTACTCTAGGTCAGGTTTTGCTTCTCATTTCTCATCCCAGGGCACTGTCCCCAGCGAC
This sequence comes from Nestor notabilis, assembly GCF_000696875.1. Taxonomy (NCBI): domain Eukaryota; kingdom Metazoa; phylum Chordata; class Aves; order Psittaciformes; family Psittacidae; genus Nestor; species Nestor notabilis. The sequence goes on from NW_009928623.1 coordinate 71,198, forward strand.
AGTTCCATCAGCAGGCTGGTGAGACACAACATAAGACTGGGATAAAGCAATGAGGGCAAAGGAGAGCAGGAACCTTTGAAATGCATGGAACCCAGCCAGTTCTACACCTGAGCCAAGAGAGAATCAGTCTTCCACAGGAAGGAGCCTCCTACTTTCTAACAATGTTCCTGCTTCCCTTCTAGTTGTGAAATGGTTCAAAAAAGGCTAAAAAGCAGTTTAGCATTGGAGAAGCTATCTTTTAGAAACAGAGGTGGTTCTTTCCAGCTCCAGTAGAATGAGGCTGATGGCATATTATGCTCCTGACCCTGACTGGACAGAAAAACAGCTGCAGGAAAACAAATCTGAATTCCCAAAGCCCTTCATAATGCAGCTGCTTTCTAATGTGCATGTGGTGATGCGATGGAAAGGTTTTATTAACACAGAACCTGCTTAACTCAATTGTAAGTTTTAATCCGTTCCAAACCATGTCGATAAAGCCAGTCTGCCTAATCCCTATTCTACAGCTAAAATAGCAGAGGATGGTGGCTCAGCTTGAGGAAATATAAACTGGAATAACTCCAGTGCTTACCACCCAAAGGCTTTCAAAAAAGGTCCTATATTTGTACCTGGGCAGGAATAACTCGTAACTCCATCAATCAGTGGAGCTCTCCACCAATTTACATATCTCTATGCATAGACCTGCAAACTGCTGCAGGGGCAGACACTTATCCTGCTCAGCCCTTCTTGCTGGGGAGAAAAAGGGGAACCTCCAGCGAGGGATAGGGTGGAGAACAGAAGATGGCAACTGCTTCATTCTTGCCGGTGTAACCCAGTAATACATGTAGGACACAACCACACAGCTGCAGTCAAAAGCAGAGCTCAAATTTGTTACAGTCGATTTATTAGACCAATTGAACATACATAATCACATTTTCTGCAAGGCAGAGGTAGTGTTGGACATCCTTGACCTGGTTCAAGATATACACTGAAAACTGCACAAAAGAACTACCTCACAGCAGGTCTGGGATAAATCTCCCATACTCTCGGGAGCTGGCTCCTTAGGAATGTTTAAATGAAAGCAGAGAAACACCCAGCACACACTGTCTAGTAGGGAAGCCAGTTGGTAAGCCCGAAAGACCTTTCTCAACTCTAACGTGGAAGATAGCGAGACACAGGAGTTTTATCAGTTACCACAGAAAAAGCTAGATGGATTTGCTGCTTGTGACAACATGATGAAGAGAGAAACTAAAATCCAGACAGGGCTTGTAAGACCAAATTCAATCACTCAGCTCTATCAGTTCTGATTTCAGTTTAAAACTTCCACCTCTTCCTAGAGCAGCACCTCCAGCTTGCCCAGCCCTGTGCACAGGCTGATGAAATGTTTAGCTGTGGTTATAGGTTCAAGCCTAGGAGAAAGCTCTCTGTGCAGGCTTCTTTTGCTGGTGTCCTGTGGACAGGATTTCTATTCAAGCATTTCTGCTCTCTTTCTTTGCCATGAGGTTACTCTGTTTCTAGACCACACATTTATATTATTAAGGGTCATTTATGAAGGTTCTTGACAGCAGTATCATTTATTTGAAGATGATCAAATCTAGATTAAGAAAGCAAAACCACAGATCTCTATCATGTTGCTGGATGTGTAGGGAGGGAGGAGTTGTTTGTTTTTCACTGACCCTTTAAAACAAATGTTTTCCCGTCTGGATTAGAAAACAGGCCACATCTGAGTAAAATTCAGCTCAAATCTCCTTTCTGTTTTCTGTTGCTCTTCAAACAGGGAATTTCAGAGACTGCTTCACTGATGAGGAAAAAATGGATTTGGTTTATTTCAGGAGCGGAGGTTGTGGATACATGAAACATCCCTTGATTGTGCAAATGCATCCTGATGGTGTCTTTGTGTTCCTGTCACTCCTGATTTATGAGGGCCTTTTCTCCACTCAGAAGAAGAATTTGCATTTCAATTTCCATTACTTGTACCTTTCTCCCTACAGTGCTTGTGATCTTCTTTCCCCCAGCTGCCCCACACTGGATAGCATCAGGAAGGATACAGGAGTAGGGTGGTACAGGCACTGTTCTAGGGGAACAAGATCACGCTGCTGAGATGTCTGGTGAGCTATGTGTTTGCTTATGCCCAACAAGGACCCTTGCTATGTTTAGTCCTGTTTCTTACGGCTTCCCCCCTGCTGTGGGCAGGGGGAAGGCAGCTGCCCTGTGTCCTGCCTGGTTCCCGGTACAATCCCTTGCTTGCTTACCCATTCTCGGAGAAAGAGCAGCCAGCAAAAGAGCAAGAAGGACTTGGATACACTCAGGCTTGTTCCTGCAGGTGACTCACTCCCCTTCCCTTCGCATTCTGCAGGGGTGACAGGAGGACAAATGGAAAGCCCTCCCTGGAGGACTTACCTTGTTTCCTCTGGGGTTGTCCCCATTCTGACAATAGGAGCTTGCAAGCAGACTCCTACCCAAAAAATCAGCTGCGATCACAGACAATGTCTCGGACAAGTGGGTTGAACAGGGGTCCGAAAGCCTAGGCTTCATCCTTACCTCTTTTGCAAACCCTGGTGGCCACAGTAAACGCCTGTGTCAGCCCCAGCTCTGCACTCCTGGCCACACACTGCCTCCTCTTGTTTGTGCAGTCTGGATGGGCTGTCACAGGCAGCCTGAGACTATAAACCCTCTGAGTCTGCATGAGGGGTGGGCTTGGAGCCAGCAACGTGTGAGAAGAAACACAGGCTGCATTGCAGACCCCACTGTCCACCTCACAGCTAAGCTTGTGCTTTGATGGATGCAGTTCATGTCTACCTATGAAATGTTACAAGCTTTGAAAGAAAAAAAGGGGGGTGGGGGGGAGAAAAATGTAGCTTCAGAAATAGAGGAGGAGTTGCCAGGACACATCAAGCTTTAAAGATGTCAGTAGCAGAAATGCATTAAAGCTCATTCTTCTGAGCTGTCAGATCCACAGCCATTATCAAAACTGAACTGTTAAAAAACAGAGAAACAACCTGAACCTTATCAAGTGTTTGCATGGACACGAAGGCCATGCATTCCTAATAGGTTGTTCGAAGTCAAGTGTAGTGCTGTGTGCCATGAGCCCATGTTGTCCTAATTTGCAATGGCCTGAAACAAGATATTCAAAAATACATTTTGATTTGTCTTGTTTGAAGTACACTGCTTTGACCTAAGGGTTTTGACTATTGCCCATTATCATGTTGACTTTTACATTATCATACAAAGCCAAAACAAAACACTCTGAGCTGATTAAAACATGCACATCATTTCCAGGGGGTGGAGGGGTGACAATAAATTTATGCTGATTTCACTGAATCAGCAATTTCCAACTGACATCAGCTTCCGGGTAAAGTTCTCCAGAAGCACTAGTGGGAGCTCATATGATGTCTCCAGTACACACCTCAGACTCTATGCACATATGGACATATTCAAACACCCAACTTTGGTCCCTTTTTCCCATGGAGCTCCTCTTTTTTTTTTGGCTTTCAGAGGTTTGTAGAGTGCTGAAAGCCATTACATTAGGCAGTATCTGTCCTATTTATCAGCTCCCAGCTGGCTGCAGAGGAGTTTTCGTCAGTGGGTCTGCACTTACAAATGCTGACACAGAGATTATCTGCCCTGTGAAGAACGGTTTAAACAGATTAATCTGTGGGAGATCCCATCAGCCTCTTCCCTGCAGAGCCCTACAGTGAAGGACCGGCATAAGCCTGTGGCATGGCCTCCTCTAAAAGGAAGTTATCCCATTCCCTAGGATGCCTAACTCCTGTTTTCCTCCCTTGGCTTGGCCCCTTTGCAATGCCCATCACCCCTTTCAGGGAAGGGCCAGCCTGAAGGACACAAACAGCTGCAGTGGGATTGGACAAGATACTACATCCTTATGTTTCACATCCTGGAGTTGGCAGCCCTGCTCCCAGCACAGCATACCATGCTAATAGGGACACAGAGAAAAGCCCCATAACCCTCAGCCCCTTAAACCTAGAAGATTTACACAGCAGGGTGGAGTAAGGGGATTTACTGCAGGTCCTTTCTCACCTGCTGGCTCCAACTTGCTTGCTTTCATTACAGCACATCAAAATGTAAATCAGTTAGATGGCAAATCTAAGCCCAGAAATCACATTCCCCCAGCAACTCACAGTTTCAGAGGAGACAGGAGTAGGAAAGACCAATCAAGTCACATCCTACACAGACTCTTAAATAAGGGAGGAAGGCTTGGCATTAGCATTTCTACTACTGGCTTCTTTTACTCCCCTCCTCCCCCCGCCTTCAAGCCTAGCTTTAACCATCAAAATGGGCTGGGTTTAAGGTGAACTAGAAATCCTGGTAATGGATGATGACTAATACACTATGAATGACAGAAACTTGGGAGAACACTAAAAAGCAAATGGGATATTACAATACCCAGCTGCAAGCTATATAGAAAGCAAGTTCAAGCCAAGAGGTTGGAGAAATAATGCAGTCTTTTAAATACCTCTGTGGAATTAACTCTGAAACTTTAAAGGGGGAAGACTCTATGGCAGAACATCATATCACCAACTCTGCATGAAGTCACAACCCCAGGAGTTGTAATATGTTCTAATCCCATGTTGCACGTTTATCATTAGGGCTCTAAAGACAACTGGGTGTGCAGTTTTGAAAGAAACAGTGGCACAATCTAAAGAAAATGAAGATGAGGGAAATCACCTGTAAACTGGCACAAAGAACACAACAGCTCCAATTTAAACAATTGCTTCTTGGAACATCTAATTCAAGCACCCACAAGCAAAAGCAGCTATTCCTGACTTCATTTTCAGTAACACGGAGGAACTAATTCAAGAAGCAATAATATCCAAGCCCTTAAGTAATGGGGTTCACAATGTAATTAAGTAGGATTTCCTAGGAGGAGGCAGTGAACGAAAAGACACACAAGTGACACTAGATTTGAGAAAAGTGTTTAGAGCATGACAAGAGACATTCAGAAGGACATTAGTTCAGAGTGAAGGAAGCGAGTGCTGTTTAGATGGTTTGAATAATACATAAGTGATGTGGGAAGGGAGCTCTTGGTGGGGTCACAGAATCTGCAGAGGACACAGGTTATTTTAGGTAGGTCAAAACAGCCCCTCAAGACCTGAGAGGTCTCTTGGGTACTGGAATGAGACTTAACCAAGCAAGGCAGGTGGCCAACACAACAATATATGACACTGTGTCAATAAAAACAAAGTGATTATCTTAGAAAACCACATTAAAGCTGTACCAAGTCATCTTGCAGGATTTCAAGCTGCAACAGCCTGTGCAAAGGGAGCTGGGCTCCCCACATCCAGTTCAGTCCTCCTTGGCCAGCACACCACCATCAAGCAAGGTGTCCAGTTGCAAAAGAATTGGAAGGAGGAAGGCTGCTGATACTATACTGGTCACGTCAGGTTGTGATGGATTTTGCAGAACCTGAGAAGGTTCAGGGAAAGGCAACAGAAATGATGGACAGCCTGGGAATACTGTCCTCTGCAGGAAGAGGGGAATTTGTGAGCTGGTTTCTGGTCCCTTTTACCAGGAAAATTTCTTCCCCACTATAGGCACCATTACATGAGCTATAGCCTTGATTCCTCCCAGGACTGTCACTGCAGGATATGACTGTGTGAGATTTTTGATCTGCTGTTGCATAGGTCCTACGTCTGCTGTAGAGAACAGAGGAATATTTCACAACCTCTGACATGTGAGTACATTTTTGGCAGCTCATTCTGGATTTAACAGCACAGTGGTTTGTGATTGCAGGATGCTGGATAAGGTGATTCCAACCATCCTTTTTGGTCCCAAGCTCCTCTGAACCAGAAAAATGATAGAAATGTATGAAATAAAAATGGCAACTACAGATATTCTGTGCTCCCAGCACAGGGCCAAGAGGATACACAGAGGCATTCGAAGATGGCAAATCCAAACCTGGCAGATAGTAAATACGTTCCTCCCTCCCCCATTTCAATATATGATTAAACAGCAGAACTCTCTGCTGCAGGAAAGTAGGAAGACCAGATCCACACATCATTCAATACAGGACCAAGAAATCCACAGGAAAATGAAGCCACACCCAGCTTTATCATCACTAAAGAGACTCAAATCCCCAGCACTTACACCAATCTCTAACCCATGCACATGGGATTAATCCACACCTGCCTGCAGCAAGGTTTGGACACCTTCCTGCAACGTGCTTCCTGCTGTGGTTAATCACCAACAGTTATGTACTGGACCAGCCCCAGCTCAGCCATTCCTCTGTCATCTGAGCTGGATGACATTTATAATCAAGGCAATCACATTTACTGCTTGAATTTTTGAAGTGCCTAAGCATACAATGCTCAAGCAGACAAACAACAGGTCTGCAAGCTGGAGGATGGAGTAAGTAAGGCATTACGTGAGGGCAGCTGTGAGTAGCAGCAGGTGAAGTGGGTTTCAGCATTAACTTTTCTGACACTCATTTTTACTTCCTTTCCCTTCCAGGATTACTTTGCTCTCATCATTTTGAGTAAGACCTTCACAGACCAGACCAAGCAGACCCTGCTTAACACTCCACATCAGTTTCTTCTGTACGATAAACTGGTGGAGAAATAATTGCTTAGCCCAGTGTCCAGGGAAAATACAGCTACAAGATTGTATTGCACTGGGATGCCGCAGTGGCACAAGCCAGTTTCAGGAGGAGTAGATTGCTTTGCCAGCCAATTTTTTGTCAGTGTTTTATCTAGCTCAGTTAGCCTGAGTGCCAAATGCCCAAGCCTTCTCTGAGCTCCAAGCTCCTTTTCAGTCATGGCACTTGACCGTTCTTTCTTTATGGAGTGTCAGCCAATCTGAACAGTGCTTCCAAATCCTAATTAATTTGCTACTCATTCCCTTATCACCAAAAAGCATATGCATGCAGGATTGCAGCTTACACACGTGTCTTATGAGCAGCTAGAGCATGCGTCACTTCCTTTCAATGTAAGATTGGGCTAAATCTCAATAATGTTGCTCCCTGCCTGTTGCTGCTTTTCATTGCTCCCATGATATTGTTTATTCCTTCACACATCCCTCAGGGTATTCCTCATATCTCATTCCTTTTGCACCACTTCCCATTTCTTACACTCCTCTCCCAGCTCTCCTGCCCCACTGTCATGATTCCAAATTTCTTCTCCTCCATAACTCTCCTGCCACCTTGCTAGATGTCACTACTTATACCCCCCGAACATTCCCACCTTTGCCCTGACATTCTCACTTTGCAGCCCTCCCTCTTCTCAGGAAAGCAGGGAGAGGGGAAATGCCATCTCATTTTAATACACAGCATAAACCCAGCCTGTTTTTAGATCAGACTCTGGCAGATCCAGAGCACTGGAGCTACCTGGGATCGCTAATGATCTCCTGCAAACCATGAGCTTTTATCTTGGTTTGTTCTCTTTGACATTAGCACAGCCTTAAATGTTGAGCTGCTGCATCCTCCTGGAATTCAGCATTGACATTGCTTGATCATGCCTGGCTTCTCTTTTCTGATACAGTTACTTTACCTCCTTCTGCAGGTAACTCCATTTCTCTAGTGCTACCTCTATACATGCACTTGTGTACTGTAGCCTTCTGATCCCCTTTTTTAAAATGAAACTACAATTGATCCCTTCTGGGCTGCAGCAATACCTGGAATCTGCTGCCGTCATGGATGGGGGTGCTCCCAGCCTTTGTCACTCCTGACGATGGTACCCAGTAAAGCCTAGGACACTCTCAAGATTTGTGGGGTTTGGCTACAGCCAAGGAAACAGCAGCAGGGCTTCTAGTTTGGCTGACTCATAATTGCCCTATTCCTCCTTAATTTTGTGCTTGAGCTGATGCTTCTCTCCCTAGAAATATGCAAGTCAGCAGTGACAGAGGCACATGCAGCAGCCAAGCCTTTTCTCTAGGCTCCAACTAGAAGGATCCTAGCAACACAGTTTCTAATGTGTTTGAGCTGGGTTGCAAGTGTCACAAGCCATGGGGCATTCATCAGCTTAACGCTTTCACAGGCACAAAGCTTTTCAAAATATTTCGTCCCTTCCCTCCTCCATAAGCCTCCAGCATTTCTACAGCCTTAAAGTAAATCCTCTTCATCCCTCGGACAGCAACTTTTCCTATTGTCATAAATTCCATCCAGATTCCCCCTTGACTTCTTCCTAAGTCAAACAACCTATAATTGGCACTTT